>NW_010105690.1:76093-101890 GCF_000699245.1 Pterocles gutturalis | reverse complement strand
GCTGAAATAATGCATTCTGACCCCTTAGGAACAGAGGCAGGAGTCAGGCACACTGGTACTTACACCAAAGCAGCTCTAGGCATGTGCAGAAGGAAAAACATAAGTATTTGTCTTAGGAGGACATGACACATGCTTTGGATGTACCATTCTCTCTCCATTGATTATGAAGAAGCCTGGGGTGATTAGGGTAGATCTACTAACTTTAGATAACTGTGATAGCTGGGTAGACAAGCTTTGTGGGTAGATAATGACTTTAACTCATATAATCTGCCTAAATCCACTTGTTGGTATTTGTACTGTGTCCAGCATAGCTCCTGAGTGCGATAACCAGATATACTCAACTGAACTAAACACGGTCTGATCCAAAAAAGGACAAAGTCAGGTTTAACAGGGTCCCTAATTCTGCATCCCTCAGCCCACTGTCCTGCCACTTGCCAGCAGTCTCTGCCTGGCTGACATTTGCCAAGGGAGACTTCTCTCCTCAAGCATACCACCCAGAGCTACCAAGTTTTAGCTATACAGACTACTGGGTTAAAAATCATGGTTAAGTGCTTGCTGAATCTCTTTGACAGACAGTAGAAAAGCAGGAGGAGGGGTGGAGGTCCAGAGGCTGTTCCAAATCAATGCAAGCCCTTCTTTGGATCTGCTAAGTTTAGCCTAATGTATCTGATGGGGCAAATTTTTTTCCCTCATTATATTTATGCATTAAACTTATTTTTCCCCTTCGCATTTTCTCTTCCCCTCCATTAGTTCTTTCTTGAGAAACAGAAACACTGAAAATACACAGGGAATTAAGACAGTCTGTGCTACAGAAAATGCAAGGACTAGCAGGAACTCTTTTCCACATGCTTTCCCACTTTAGCATTGCACAGGAGCATGTCTACAGATCACAGGCACTAACCAGATACTGAGCAAATCAGGAGAGTCTCCAGGCCACTGGTCTACTGGTTTGCCCTTGCCTCAGAAGTTCCCTGTCAGCATCACTGAAAAACAAGGTACATCAAACTCACAAACACCTCGCTCTCTGGCTGTATTCTCTGGAGTGGTTTCTTACTTCCTGCAATCATACCAGTCACTGTGTCTTTGGTAGCTGTCTTGCTTCTCCAAATGCTCCCTAGCTTTGGTCTAGATTAATCCTTCTTTTGCCGTATGAGACTTTGCCCTTCACTGATCAAATACTACTTCAATCTTTTGCTTTCTTTCTGTCAGCCTTCAGAATAAGAAAAAAAAATTCATTGTTTCAGTCTTCATATATAAATATTTTAAAGTATTGTTCACTGTAAGTGCTTTTCTTCTGAAGACCACCAAAGCTGTGAAATACACCATTTATTTCCCACACACATCCCAAAAGAGTAAAGGTGACAAACAGAGGTAGTACCAGTCTGTGCAGCTGTCTCTTCCATTTCTGACAAGATTAGGAAACCTTGTTCACGGTTATCTGCGTTAGACATAATGATCAAGATTGTGCCATGGGAGAGTGGAAAGTTGGAAATGGAAAGATGGAGATGAGAAATTCCCCAATAAATTTCTAGGTGAGCCTCATAGACACCATTTTGTGGTAAGATTTTAAAGGATTTAATGTTTCAGTGTTTACTGTGTCTAAGCCTGTACATTGGACACTGTGCTAAAAGGCTGCAGCTGGGCAGCAGAGGGGGAAGGCTGACAGATTCCTCTGGCTGTTGCAGTCTGGGTCAGGTTAAACCACTTCAGAAAAAACTGACTGGAGAGAGCATTGTGCTTTCCCAACAGACGGCGATGCATGCTCAGCCTGGAGACTTGTCAGCAGTGGAAGACAAGGCGTGGAGGGACGTAGCAAGGCACATACAGCCCACGTGGGGAGTGGGAGCCTCCTGTGGGTAACAGACCCTGGCTCTGCAGGGAGAGTGTCCTTCGCCCAGCATAGATGGAAAGGGCCTCTCCCAGGGAGCCACAAATGTGTTTGGAAGCTCTCAAATTGCTGAACTGTCAATACTGGAGGAAACAAACCTTCAAAGAGCACAGGGGCCAGGGAGAGAGCTCTCTTCCAGCATTCATTTTATCTCATTCATAATTTAAAGTATTTTTCTTTTCTAGCTCATTAAAGTATTTTTCTTTTCTAGCTCATATATCTGTGTTTAAATAAAGACTAGTTTGGAAGACTTGAAGTCATTAGTATTTTCTACTACTAAGACAGTAAGATTCATCTGCCCTAGCTAAGTGGTATTCAGTCAAGCTACACTCCTTTTGTATTTACTAGAAAGAAGTAAGCACTTCCTAAAGTTCATCTCATCATAAGCCTCAAGGATAATTAAAATTAATTACCCTATAAAGCAAGTCTAGAGTGACCGGTTCACAGCTGATAGCTAACTCTTAGTGTCTAAAATTGCATGCTATGAATCCTTCCCTTCTCATGCTTCTAGTCCTTACTATTTTATATGTGCATAAATGTAATATCTACATTTTTGAAGACTGTACTTGGTTATGTCCCACAAGTTATCTCAGCAAAATTTATCACACTATTGATATCTTTTAAAGGAGAACCAAGGTTCTTGCCTATTCAGTTGCACTCATTTTTCTGAGGATGATTTTTTTTATTTGTAATACAAACTGCTATATTTTAATAGTCATCATTAATAACACTTTTTTTGTAAAAAATGAATATCCTAAAGCAGAAATCAAACAATTTCATACAGCAAGGCTATAACTGCACATCTCTGGTGCAGTAGTCATTAGATTAAAATTGAATTAAAGTTAATACTTTCTATTATCTATTGCCAATTATAATGTTTATTCAGCCTAAATGCAGGAAGTAAACCAAAATGGGTAACAAACAATTTGATGAACTGTTTGAAAGAACAGCAAGCCTTAAAAATCTCCATCATAATTATATGAGTCTTAACAGAACTCTAATCCCTCAACCATGCAAAGATGCAATAATATTTGTAAGTAAAGTGAAGCTAAATTTTTTGCCTTCTTAAATCTACATGTCATATAAAGTGACTGCATTTACTGCGTGCATATACTCCCAACAAAATCTGACATTCATAAAGATCTGAGCTACAGACATTTATTTCTTAAATGATTTCTCCTACCAAAGGCACTCATGAGGCACTTTCCCAGAGCTATCAGTAAAATGTGTCACTGTTGCTCTAGAAACAGGCACATGAATTCAACCAGAGGGATAAAGAGTGAAAGGGAGGCTGCAAAGACAAGACAAACAATCCACTAGATGAACAATGATAGGATTTTAGCTTGACATATGTGAATCATGGAAGCATACAACACTGTGAAGTCAAAAAAAATATCTAGGACTGAATGCAAATGTACCCATCTTTCTTGAGAGTGGTAAAGCCTAGAGAAGAGAGAAGAGAAGAGAAGAGAAGAGAAGAGAAGAGAAGAGAAGAGAAGAGAAGAGAAGAGGAGAGGAGAAGGCTCCAGGGAGACCTTCTAGCAGCCTTCCAGTACCTGAAGGGAGTCTACAGGAGAGATGGAGAGGGACTCTTTATCAGGGAGTGTAGTGATAGGACAAGGGGTAACAGTTTTAAACTGAAAGAGGGTAGATTTGGATTAGATATTGGAAGAAATTCTTTACTGTGAGGGTGGTGAGACACTGGAACAGGTTGCCCAGGGAAGTTGTGGATGCCCCATCCCTGGAGGTGTTCAAGGCCAGGCTGGATGAGGCTTTGAGCAACCTGGTCTAGTGGAGGGTGTCCCTGCCCATGGCAGGGGGGTTGGAACTCGATGATCTTTAAGGTCCCTTCCAACCCAAACCATTCTATGATGATTCTATGGTGATCCTCACAAAACACAGAACAGATGATCACTGTTTTAACAACTAAAGGTATTAAAAAGTTTAAAAAGGAAAACAAAAAGACTATGATATTGGTGGTGATCGTACTAAAGCCAGTAGATATTTTACTATTGTCAAGGCATGCATATGGTCATGGTAATTTTCGTTCATTTTTTTCTCCAAAGCACCAATAAGTTAATTAAAAAATCTGATTTTTACTAGAAGTCCATGCTTACAGCAAGTCTGAATGAAATGAGGTAGAATGTGTAACTGAACTTTCACAAAAATGTGGGAAGAAGCATCAATATATTTTGATCAAAACACATCTGAGGCTTGCTCTGAAAAGCCAGTTACACTTATTTCTATTACAAAGGCCTATTCCAACAGTTCAGTGAAGTTAAACTCACTAGTCTTATCTCCGTCATTAAGGTAAATATATTTTTAGTAATTCAGCTTAGTGTCCTCAGATCTCCCCTGCAGTTGAGAAAATATTTTGTTCAGTCATAGAAATGAGAGCAAGTTCCTTTGCCTTACCTCTGAAATTTGAAAGATTGTGGAAGCCTTACCAATTTTCATTCACCAAATGGCTGCTGCAACGTTAACCTCATGAAGTGTTACATCTTCAAAGGAACTGTGGATGGAAAGGATGATTTCTTCTGGACTAGTGTGGTCCGGTTTTGGGTTTGGTATTGTAAAAGTAGGGCTTAAGAGAATAAATTCATCTGGTGAGCAAATTCTCACCTTAGTTTTCAGAAGCACTTGTAAACAAGACAGCAATATAAAAATTGATGCTCACTTCCTGACGGATTAGATGAAATGTATTTATTTATGTGCATGTGTGCTTGGAGTCCCATTTAAAAGGTACAAAATAAAGGCTTTTGCATAGAAGCAGTTTTTCCATTTTTTCATTTGTCTAAATAAAGAGCTACCCTTCCAACCACAAAGAGGATTTCTTCCATATTGAAAACATGTCTTCTTGTGAGAAAATAAGAACAGAATGTTGTCTAGCAGGAAAGAGTAAGAGAGACTTGTTAGACTTCAGCATATTTTAAATAGATAAATTTGATTTGTCTGACGTCCCTCAGCATTTGTTTTCTTAGCAAGTAAATGTGTCAGCTGGCATATATCACAGTAGATTACAGAACACAACAATGAAAGTTACTTGATATTAATGAAGCAGCTGCTGAAAAGGTAAGGTCTAGTTCCCCAGGAAGTAACATCAACAAAGCTGGACTGTGAAACAAACATGAAAACACTACAAGATATATCTGATGGCATGAATGTTACGAAAAACTTAAAAGGTTTTCAGTGCTAGACAAGTGACTTCAGAGGAGAAACAAAAGAACTGACTTAATGATCTGAAATTGCAAAGCATGAATCCTTATATTGCACATTATGCCACTGTTCCCTTAAGAAAATTATCCCTCAGACTAAGGGAAGAAGAAAGTTCATTGTAGAGGTAGGAAATATGACAGTGGCAAACAGAGCTTGCACATTTGAGAAAGGAATGGAAACCCCCTACAGACTAACAAGAATAACAACCTTTCATTCAACGAAGCCTCAGAAGGATTTGAAGCTGTCATTTTGCTGGATGAAAGACTGGTGATTTATGCCTCTAAAGTAATGGAAAAAATACAGAAGTAGTCATGGAAGAAAGATTGCTATGAGCATCTTGTAAATATAAATATATACAGAGTCATCTCAATTATCCAAATCACTAGCTAGCCAAATTCTCAATTACTAAAAATAAAATACGTTTCCTGAAGCAAGAAGAGCCAACTAAAGAACAGGGAGAAAGAGGACCTCCCTGAATTTAAGAGCAGGCATTTGCAGATGCCTCAGAGGTGGGTTTTAGTATCTTTTATTCCCCTGAGTCATGAAGAATTTTGATTTCATGCTGCAAGAAGCAAGACATTTTGTAAAAAAACACATCAGTCGTTATAAAAACAAGATATGGACTGTTCCTAGGAAGCTCTTCACACCTGATGTTGCTTGAACTTGCTGTTGTAATGGCTGGGTTGATCACCAGATCTCCCCAAAGACCACATCTGCTGTTGTCAGAAGTTAGCCAAGTCTGCAAAAGTCTAACTGTACACAACAGTTAGGAAAAACTGTTTTTTTCTAATGCTTACTGATGTGCAAAGTTTAAATCCATTAGGGGATTTTATGTAATGAAATAACTGATTGTATGAGGAAACAATAATTTAACATTGTATGCTGTAAAATACTGAAAACAAGTCATCTAGCACAAAGAAAGAGTACAAGTCATAAAGGAAGTGTAAAATAAGTAAAGACATTGAGTAGCCATAAGAATTAATGTTATTTTGTATAAATGCTTGAGTCCTGTGAACACAAAGGGACTGTCTGTATGCTCACGTATGGAGAAAGCTTCTGCAGAACCCAAGTATGAAAGACTCAATAAACACAAGAAAAAACATGCCAGAGTCATTAAAAGTATGTAGGTTCCCTAAGCCACCTTGATCCAAGGTTGGCTAAGTTTGAGTACAGCAAGGAGGATTTTGCTGACAGGCTAAACTCCATTTCAAAACTGATAGGCTGCATAGTACAGTACATCAAGTAAGCACTATGTTAATGCATTTTAAATGTCAACTTACATGCAGTGGCAGTGCAGAATGAATAAATACCAGAAAGCACTCCATCATTCAGACATCTGATTCTGAGCAACGATTATCCTTGCAAGGGGGGCAACCTCCTTTTCTGGCCATTGGTTGTAACGGAAGATCCAGATTCAGCCCTGTCCTTCCCAACCCCATCTTCCTTGAATGCAGCCCAGAGAGTGTGCAGGTCTACCCATAAGTTCCACAAGTTTTGAAACAACTGCTAGTTTTACAAAACTTTGACCATTTCAGCTGATTTACTTTTTCCATTTCTATTAGCTTTTCTTCTAAAGGCCATGCTTTCCAGCTAGGCATCCAATATGCTATAGCCTTCTATGTAGTTACTTTTGATGGTTGTAAATCAGTGATCAAAACTCTGACTATGTTTTCTGTTTAGGGCTGTAAGAAACCCACATTTGGTCTGTTTTAAACCCCTTGATAATCAATATCTCTCAGAAAATTAATTAATTAAATCCTTTAAATCCTTTTCATGCCTTTTTGAACATTCTTTTCTTTTTTCTTCACAACTCAAAAAAAAAATAGAAAGGAATGTGTCACAGTTCAGATAAGAAACGAAACAAAAGGAAAAAGACAGGAGCAGCCTTGAAAGTCATCCATCACAGTTTCTGAATTGTCATAAGCTCTTTGAGCATTTTTTTTTTCCCTGTGTCAGTTTTCAGGCAGTGGCTCAGAGACCATTAGGGCTGGTAGAAAAGTAGCAAGCTATCTGTCTTGTTTCCAACTGCAGAAAACAGTTAAAGGTGGAAGAATAAGGATGACACAAAGACTAAAAGTAGATACCTAGTTAAATAAAAAATTGAAGCATCAGTGACAGATGTTCTTAAATTCTCAAAGGTGTTTAGATCTTTTCAAAAAGAACAAATTATATTGCACTGGAAACAGCTGAAAACATGTGCATTCCTTTCTAGTATTCTTGTTACAGCTGACAGAGAGATTCTGATCTCAGAGTCAAAACCTACTGAAGGTACCTGGGACAGAAAGAAGACCTCTCAACTACTTTTAGTGTTCTACATAATGAAGCAGTTTAGACACCTATTTTGAAATAGTTCTGGTATTAGAGTGAAAGCATTATTCTAACAAACACTTCCAGAATTACTGGGTGACAGGTAATTCCTGTGATGGACTTGCACTCTAAAAGAAGAAAAGAGATAGTATTTGCTAAAATTGATCTCCAGTAGACAAAACTTGCTCAATTGTGTTACCTTTATTGGACTGTTTAATTAAAAAACAATGCATCTTTCTACTTAGTTTGACTTTACAAGTGTAAATAGATCAGAATTAACTGTAATTAAGTACCCACTGCAGTGTTGTAAGTTAAAAAGATATAATCTTGGACTTACAGTAAAATGTCCATAACAAGGAAAGAAAGACAGTATTGAGAATTACAGATAGATATATGCGATAAATAACCTTTTTACATATAAACTGAATGCCTTCTGGTGGATGAACAAGGGGAGGAATAATCCTCTCATTTGTTTGTAGCGTTTCAGGCAACAACTCTGACCTTCTCGCCTTGTTCTATGTTTGGAAATGTCAAAGCAAATTCTTAGCAACATGAAATTTAATTAATTAATTAATTAATCCCTGCTTAAAAAGAGACTACAGTCAAGCAAAACCTTCATGCAAGGATTACACAAGATTTGATACTCTTTGCTAAATTTCCTGGACTCTATTTTGGGAGAAGTAAAAAGGTTAAAATTCTTGCAAACGAAGATGGAACAGAGAAAGTCCTTAGAGTACTCTATTTGAGTAGTTTGAACCTACTTATCCATATGAAACTGCATTTTTCAGATTTTACTGCTTTTTATTTTCAAAATCTCCTTTCCTTTTCATTTAAAATCAGTTTTTAAATCAGGCTATATAATTAATAACTTCAAACTGAAAGAGTTTACTTTACAGGATGTTTTAGGAATATATCTATGATTTATGACAGGTGTGTTTGCAGTCTTCTCTCTTTCTTTTTGAGCTTGAATGAACACAAAACCAAAGCAAACATTCTCTGAGCTTCAGCATTTCATCTACTGTCCTGTAAAAACAAGATAATTTAGTCATTTCACCTCATTTTGAATTAAAACTTTAACTCAGCTCAAACCATAGTGAACTTCTTTATAAAGAAGTTTAAACTCAAGGGTAATTCAATGGACATAAGTTTTGATGTAATGCTGACTTAGTATTTCATTGTTTTACCTCAGATCAATAAATTGTTATGTGTTATTGGGAAAAGTGTGAACTACATAAAGCTGAGATATTTCTGAGTGCAATCTTTAGAAATTAGCATGTTTTGGGTTCCTGAAAACAAGGATGTCCAATGATAATGAGGGGTGGGTGTTAAAACCCTTACATAAAATGACCTCAGTGTGAAAGCTGGTTTGAAGACAACAGGTCTGTCTCTCCATGTTCTAAAAAAATCTTGTGTTACTCTTGTTGTGCAAGTCAGAGTTAGCACTGAGCTACCAAAACGGCTCTGCAGGTTCATTATGTGAAGAAATACTCATGTTCTCTACCTTCTCTCATATTTGTGCTCAAAAGATAGCCATGGAAAGCATTGCTACACCGGAGACACTTCCGTACCTTACGGACCAGTAATTAGCAGGATAACAGACTGGGTCTCCACAAGGAATGGCCCCTTAGTCTAACCCTGCACCTAGATCCTCTCCAAGCATGTCTTGGCAGGTGGGAAGTACCTGGGTGGATCTATCAGACTGAATTGTGCAATAGCAAGAGAGCAGAAGCCATTTATGCATCAAGCAAATCCCTGTCTTGTTTTTGTATACTCCTAAGCATATGCAGCAAATATCTGTAAGTTTCACAGGAAGCTACAACACAGGAAGAAAGACATCGATGACACATGACAGATTGAAAAAAGAAACAATGAAAAGGCTTGGTTTAGTTTTTGTGCTGAAACATAAAATGCATTGCAATGGTAGAAATATTCTTTTTCTCCTAAATTTGTCTCTTTCACTGACTTCTTCATTGAAAAATATATTTATTTCTAGAAACAACTTTCTTTGTCTCTTTCCTATCTGGCTTCCTACTACAGTTTTAAGAAGTAGTCTACATGCCATTAAAACCGCTCATGTGTATAAGGTTAAATATAATATGCATGAGAGTCCACACACCTACCTCCCAATGTTATCAAACTGGTTCATTTTACCAAACACAAATTATGTATTTTAAAGATATCCTATAATTAAGTCCTTATTTTGTAATTTCTGATTATTTTTACTGAGTAAATAAAGATAAATGACAATACAACCTGCAATTAGGACCTTTTAAATGCCTAGAATTCACTGCTTCATCTAATTATGCAATTACGGGATTAAGAAGCAGATTCTTGACATGATGTCTCCTATTCTGTCAAGACCTAGAGAGGAATTAGTTTACAAATATTTGACCTTAGACATTCTACATCATTATGTACAAATTTCTCTATTAAATGTAACTCCTTTTCATTTATGCTACAAAGTGCATAATAATATGAATTGCATTATAATAAGTACATTATAATAATATGAAATGCACAATAATCTGAACATCAGTTATATTTTTCTGTGTTTTCTCACAGATGGACATTTTCGTCAGTTTTCACCATGTCCATGGCCTTTTCTGAAGTTATGAAGCTGAGATTATGATGTAAATCTTCAATTTTGGTTGTCTGAGCTTAGTCTTGTGAAGTCATGTAAAGTTCTCTAGATGCAGTAGTACTGATGGAAGAAGATCTGTCATTTCTGAAGACATTTTCCTTTATATTCTAAAATACAGTATGGGCTTTGTGAGAAACACCAACAGAGACCCTTTTAGTGAAAAGATAAATGTGGCAAAAAGCTGCACGTGACTTTTTTCTCTAATAATTTTTGTAAAATGCTGAATCAGAGCTAGGCGAGAGGACACACAGGAACAAGGATTACATCTGAACTCCTCCTTTTCTTCAGAACAAACACTTCTGTTCCCAAGTGACCCAGAACCCAGGCTTCTCTGCTGCACAGAAAAGCCTTAGATAATTGTTTTTGTAAATCTACCCTTTGTAGAGATGCTTATTGTACTTACCCAAGAACTAAAAATCCTGGAATCAATATCATTGTCAACCTGAAGAAAACAAAAGAAGAAAGATATTCTCCTTCCTCCTGAATGCAACCTTGACAGTTTCTGTGGAAGTTGGAGCTCTGTGAATCCAGGGATGGAGAAGTCATGAGCCAGAAGAACAGTATGTAAGTGAGAGACAAAATTTTAATACTTGTTTATGTGTAGACCTCCAGAGTAGAGACCTGTTTCTTATGTCTCACATGATTCACAATTCCATGACCTTCCTGAGCATTTACAGAACATTGTACAACCCATAGGTAAGAATGAATGCAACATTATTAAATGTAGAGCAGTTTATCTGCTCTATGGTGCCACATAGCAATAGTGCAAAGATGCATACATTTATTGGAAGATTCAGAAGGTCACAAGTTTAACAGGAAAATGTTTGACAGAAGTAATACTGCAGTACAAAACATTTGAAGTCATCAGATAACTATTAGGACTGTTACTGCTTATACATAACAGCCATTATAATGGTTTTTTTTTCACTCTGCAATGTTATCCGTCAGTTCTTTTTCATCTCATAATGTCTGCTTTGCATATTCAAAAGCTTGGCCCCACTCCTATCCACTTTAGGTCAATGGGAGTTTAATGACTGCCTTTGAATAACAGGATCAAGCCCATAATGGCTGTCAAACTAACAAATATGTTTAATGCCTTTAAGTGAAATGGATGACCTTCTAACTTGCCCTCATGAAAAATGAAGCTGCTTCTGTGATATACATACCATACATGCTTATATCTTGAATTACCCTACAATTTTCTTCTATGTGGTATCCATCAGTTGTCACATTATGCTATTTTAAGTAGACAACCTTGCAATCAATAACATTAAACATCATTCTTGGAAAGAAGTGCATTATACAATAAATCTCTGTCAAGTTGACAGAACAGATGTGTAACCCTCACTCCCTCGGATACCTCTGGACAGTTTTAAAACCAAAGCCAGAAGTTAGGCAGCGCAGTACAAAATTCAGATGACCTTATTTTCAGGAGGACTTAGCAATCACAGCCTTTGCTGAGCTCAGTGAACAGTGTGAGCTGTGTACTTAGCACCTGACACTCCTGAAAAGCAGTTGCCCAAGTACAGATCTAGGTCTCTAATCTTAGGTACTCGAGTTGAATCATTTAGATCTTTTTTGCTGTGGTGGCATAATTCAAGTGATTAACATATATTGACATATACTACATTAACCTACTTTTCAGCTGTCATACACTTAAGCAGATGGTTCCATATATCATTTGTTTAATAATCCATACAGTATTGTCCTTTCATTAATAGTAAGCTACATGTATTGGACAACAGATTAGATGAGTGATAGCATACCTTATAGACAACATGGCAGATAAACTTTAAGATGACAAGTGATGTGTCAGCAATAACTCATTCACTATGTGAGGCTATAAAATATTTTGGGAGTTTTCTGACTATGTAAATTTATGTCTGGATTTTCTAACCTTTAGAACTGGTATTCCTACAATTTTATTGTCAGACAAAGTAAATGCTTACATCATAATTCCAGTTTAACATAGTTTTCTTTCTTTTTTTCTCTCCCCATATCCCCAGTTCCAAATAAATGCTAAAAATAATAATATGACCACTCTCAGCTCAGGGAGTAAAAAAGGCTGGCTGCGGAAGGAAAACGTTTGAAGTTGGTACTTGGAAAGTAGTCATTCATTCAAAGCTACAACACTAGCTGAAGCTCCAGAAATCCCAAAAGGTCTGAGCCAAAATTTCCCTTTTTAATCAGAAGTTTATATGACAATTATAAAGTGTCTTTGAAGGTAGTTTAAAAAAAAGAGAAGAAAAGACAAGTATAAAAGGGTACGAATGACTTCTCTTGTGCGGTTTCCAAAGCTGCAAAAGTATGTAAGTCTATCACAAGGTCAGTTTAGATTGTTCCATGAGATATGGAGAAACCAGTAAATGAATAGAGGTGATGTGAGTAGAGGATAACCATTTTTACATACTGTTCTACAGATTAGGATACTGAACCTTTGAGAGGGAAACGTAAAATTGAGTAAGAAGTATTCTTCCTGTACTTGTCTATTGTAAAACAAACCTTCAGCTGAAACTTTTTTTTCTGTTTTGGAATCTGCCACAGTAACAATTCCATTATATTGTTCCAGCCCCATACACAAGACAGCAGAATCCACCATCATTCCACACATAGGTATTATTCAAGACTAGGATTATTCAAACTGAAATTCAAAAGTTAACATGAAAGATTACTCCTCTGGTGTCTTTTGACTAAAAAATTCATCTAGCTTTCTGGGTTGTGTTGATTCTTTTATACAACACATAAGACTCATCTCCTATGGTAGTTGTATACCTAAGAAGTAGGCAAAGAGCCTCAGCAAAATCCAAACACTGCCTAACACTATACACTGCAGGTTCTTGAGCCCTGACTGAGTACCTCAGTCCCAAAGGCTTTCTGCCTCAAACACATTTAGTGGATTAAGAAATACCTAATAGCTCATGGTTGAAATCCAGGGAAACTGTCTATAATCTCCCTTTTTTAATTTTCACTGTCCAGTCTTGACGAATATCTGATGAAAGACCAGGCAGTGGTGTGTGTGATTTTCAAACCTTAAGCAGTTGTGACATGCTGTTGTGGTTTAACCTGGCCAGCTAGCAACAAGGAGCATACAGCTGCTCACTCACCCTCCCCCGAGGGACACAGGGAGAGAATTAAAGGGGTAAGGGGAAAGAGACTTGTGGGTTGAGATAAGAACAATTTAATAACTAAACTATTGAAAATAATAACATTAATAATAATGATAACAATATATAAATATACAATTATACAAATATACAAATGAGTGATGCACAGAGAAGCTGCTCACCACCCAATGGCCAAGACTCAGCCCACTCCTGGTTAATGATCCCAGAGCAGAGGGAGTCCCAAAACCACAATTCCTCACAAAAGAGAAGAGCCCGAGAGACTGAGAGTCCAAGGGAACTGACAGACAGACAGACAGACAGACAGAGAACCTCTGCAGAGAGCCTCATCTACGTACTGGGCACGACATGCATGATAGGGAATATACCATTTGCCAATCTGAGTCTCAATCTTAAATGTAAACTCGAATCCTAGGCTAGTAATTGGGGCTGTTCTCCCTCACAGCTTCTCCTGCACCTGCACATGCTGGCATAGCAGAGACGCTGAAAAGTCCTTGACTGTCCTGGCAGCAGCTATAAACATCAGTATGTTATCAGCCTTCTCGGCAAAAATCCAAAATATAGCCTCTTACTAGCTATTGTGAAGAAAGCTAACTCTGTCCCAGCCAAAACAGGGCAGATACTTAACTAGATCAAGCTCATTACTACTGTAAAAAATAATCAACTTCTGGATTTGGGATGTGCACAGCCTCTTTTTACCCCATTCTCCCCTGGCCTGGGGCAGGTGAGTGATAAATTACAAGAACCACAGAACCACAGGAAAGCAGCTGTGTTTGCTATATGTGGTGTATTGGTATCTAATGCCCAAAACCTTCCATCAGGGAAGGGTGACCTATGTCGCTTAGACCTGCTCTTGTACCACTTTTCACTGTGATTTCTGAGTACCTGCAAAAAATGCAGACTAGTGGGAGAGCAGCTCTGATCAGTTAAAATCTGTAGAGAAATATCTTTTGTAATGCAGATACCAATTACCAACTTGATATTCACATTGAATTCAGGTTTGTGACAGCAATATGAAAGCTGCCAAATCTCAGCCAGTTCAAATTCTTCTCAGCTCGGTTTGACATGGACCTATCCGCAGACAGCACAAAACCTCTGAAATATACAGGCTCAAAACAAAGCTCATGTCCCTCCTTTATATATGCCACAGACAAATTCGCATGCAGGAACTCCCCAAGGGCTCAAGGGTGACAGAGGAAATACATTTACCTTTGCCTTTTCTTTGCCCTGTCCAGTGAACACAATGCAAGAGCAAGTCATGGTCCATCAGTGAACCACCACAGAGGACTGAGTCACAGCAGTAGGGGATGGATCAAGGAAGGTTTCTCATAACTCTGTAAAAATAAAATCAATTTACAGGTTATTCAGAAACTTTTCATCTTGATTCCTTTCCTAAAGAAGCAGGCAGGTAGATAATTCTGTATATGAACAAAAAAACGTATTCTTGTTGATGTTACAGTTACAGAACTATAAAATATTTCATAGGCACTAATGAGGAAACTTGTGATAAGCCCATGTCTATCAGAGTAAAGGTTTGTTCCTTTTTTCCTACTGAGATGGTTAACTTCTTGCAGCCTTTCTTATTTACATTTTAAATAATGAAACACCCATGGGTACCAGGCACTTTTCCATTGCTTCTCTGTGCAAAAAGAATATTAATAACGTTATTAATAAAGCTGGGAAGACTGCAATAAAATGTCTCTGTGCTTGAAACAAAGGAGCATCTTGAAGAACTCATCAGATTTTCTGCTTTATGCAGATTTGATAACACAAATATGATTAAAATGTTCTCTGCTGGTAGATTAGAAATGCCAATTTAAGTAACAGAAACTGCCTAAAGTGTAGGCACATTTATTCAAAGAGATTGCATTCCCAGTGGCTTACCAAACACTTACTTCGTTCCTTCTTCCCTCTTCCTCAAATCCCTTCTCACTGAAGCTGCTGCAAAACAGGATGGAATAAACACCACGGTGGTCTTCACCAGTGGATCTAGAAAATCTAGGATCTACTGAGAATATAGGTCCCTGGTACAGAACCAGAGACATAATCACAGCACTATGCCAAAGGCTGCTCTGCTAAGATTGCAGCTTGATTTGTCCTCTCACCAGCTGCAGATCATGTTGATCTCACAATATCTTTGGAAACATGCTCTCATGATCTAGTTATAATTGATGACAGGCATAATACGTATGCTACACAGTGGATTGCACATACATTGCAGGACTGAGGAATTGTGGAAACAACTGGAACAGTGCTAACATATTCTGACACCTTCATTTGGGGTTGGGGGGGTTCACATTTGGGGTTGGGGGGTTCACAGTTTTTTAAATACTGCAGGTTGCCGTCAGGAAAATAACAAAAAGGACATATTAAATTCATGTTTCACAGTCTACACACAGCATTTTATATCTTTCCACAGTGCTAGAGGACAGATTAGCTCAGGACATCAAAAGTAATTTATTTCACCTTATATGTGCTCTGTATTTTGCCTGGTCTTAGAAAAACAAACCAACCCCAAACAAAAAAAATAAATAAAACAAACAAAAAACCCACCAACCTTTTAAAAGCCTGAATGGCAGTAGGAAAATGTTCAGAAAGTGCTTCAGATTTTAGTTTCAACTGTATACTTTCCCTGAATGGTTGCGTACCACAAGGAGGCACATGGCTTCATCCAGGAGAAGAATAGCTGCCTCAACTACTATCAACTGGTTTGTAAGCAGTTCTATAGAATAGATGGGAAAACAGTAGTCAAGAGCAGAAAAAGGGTAATAGTGGGTGCAGTCCAGCAGTAAAATAGCAAAGGAAGAAGAAGAGGTGAAGGAGGGGAAAAGAGAGTGATGTTGCTTTCCTGCCTGAAGGAGGAAACCTGTTTTTTCAGCAGACATGCATCTTTCTGACTCACCATGACAGCTACAAATTGCCTTTCAAATTACTGAGTTTTTTTTATTCACTGTTTTTCTTTCTTTTCATCCCATTCTTTGTTGTTAGGACTTCTAAAATACTGCCACTGAGATTTATTGCTCTGAATATGAGCCTGAAAGACACACCACTAAGACTGAATGCTTGAAAATCACTGGAGTCTTATTTATACTGTCCTGTCTTCTCAGTAATAGCTTGTGACACTTATGGTGTAGAGTGTGATACAGTTTTAGATCAATTACTGTAAATATATAATTTATCAGGTTCTCTGTGTAGACAGTCTTGCATCATATATATATATATATGTATACACACATGAAACATCCAGTAGAAACACAGAGGGAAAAGGAGATTACATGGCCCAGGATCTATTATTGCATTGTATGCATGCTCTTACAGCTGCTCTGCAGATGATGACTTCAAAGCCACATTCAATCTTTTCCCTTTTCCTCCTCTGAACCACAGTACAGCCAGTGCACAAGTGCCTCGTATTCAAGTCCTAGGGCAGAAGAGAGACGTAAAGACTGACAAAAACAGTTGGGACTCAGAAACGCACAAGAAAGTATACCCTGCTGGCCTCTCTCATCACTCCTCTCTGCAGACCAGTCTGCAGGTTGCATTTATTTGTCAAATTTCTGCTCGGATTGTTACACATATTCACAACACAGCCTGGCAGAATCCATCCAGGACTGTGGACATGTTCAGTACTGGCATACATACCATCCAACAGTGTATGTCCAAGGCCAAACTCCTTTGAAGGTGCATACAGTGAAAGAGGATGAGCCTATGTAAGCTATCAAATCCAGTTTGTATTGTAGACTCCCCCTTGTGCTGTGTGCTAACAATACTGGAAAGTTTTGCTGGAGGTCAGTCATTATACAGTCCCTACCTGGACACTTTGTACTAATACCTGAGAAAGATGGTTGATAATTTACTGAAGAACAGCAACCTGAAGGTGAGTGTCCTATCCCAGCTCAGTGACTTAGCCATTAAGTTAAAGTCCATTTGTTTGTTCTCTTTCAGATCCCCTTGTAGTAGAATACGCAGAGCATGTACCAGAGCCTGGTGAGGAAGCCATTGGCTCAGGACATGACATTAAATATCCCAGTGACCCAAAGGGCTGAATAAAGCCTACAACTCAACTTTTCCTCTTCATGGACAAGTGCCTAGTCCCAGTTCTAATGACTCTGCCCTAAAAAGTAATATTCATATGAAACTGAACAGCATTAGCAGGAGACAATAAGAAACACCAGCAAATACAGGAGATGGGATGATTTAAGAGTGTCTTAAGATTCAGAAGACTGCAATTTAAGTCCTCATACCAAATCAAGCATAGCACGGACATGGTCTCAAAGCCGCCTGTATTCCAAGCAATTGTTACTCTGCAGTTCAGCCTCAGGAAAGTTGGTTCTCACATAGTTTGATTACCAATCCAGAGCTCAAAACCAGCAACTAGAGCGTCCTAATCCAGCTGGCCTTGGAGTACAGTAGGCCATTTGCTCCAGAGAGCAGGGGCTAGGTGAGGCTGTCAGCATCCTTTTCTCAGTTCCTCACAAGACAGTTCAAATTAATGAATAAACACTCGTGAGAGGTTTCAACAAACCCCAGAAGGAGAAAACTATCACCTTCAGTGACCATCAGGTTCCCCGGTTGTCTCAAAATGACATGAAATGGTGCTCACAAAAATAAAGGGGTGCTAGCAGCTTCCAAACATGGGTTGTGTCCCAATTTCTGACAGACTGTACCCCAGAGGGCAGGGAAGCACTTTCTGGAATTACTTCATAAGCAGCAGAACAACACCTGAGAAAAGAAAAAAAGATTTCTCAAGAGAAACGTACTGATGCAGGAGGGATATTTCTGACATCAGTTCAGGGCCGTTCAGAAGGAGAATGACAGTGTACAAAAAGGAGGGGGGTGGAAGGATTTTACATTACAGTAAAAAAATGCAGTACACAGATAAATGATTGCTATTGATAAAAACCAGTATGAAGCTATGAAGCTCTTATGGGTAAATATAACCAAAAACACCTGGGTGGCCTGAAGTTTCATGTGGGAGCTGGGGAGAAGTGTTCCTGCAATCAGATAAATAGAAGTCTGAAAGATAAGCTATATATGGCTGAGTGACCTACATTTTTAGTCAAGTTGTCAATCAGGCTGGGTTAAAATACATGTAAAGCCTGTAAACTCCTTCCAGAAATGCCTGAGTCCACCGCATATCTTAAGAACTCATCTGATTTAAGGACCAAAGAAATACCCTTCTCACCTAAACTGCAAACAATGCAATTCAATGAAATATTAATGGTGTACAAGTCATCTGCAAATATTATGTGTTCAAACTGCTATGATGTTCAGTGAATCACATCTGTGACAACATATACATATGGAATAAAAGTGAGCTAAAGGAAGACCCTAAGAATACTCTGAAAGTATAGAAGAACAATAAAAAACTGCTTTAGGGACTGTTGCTTGCTATTCAATGAAAACATTGGATTGCTGGATATTTGTTACAAAAGCTGTAGACTTCACCACATTGAACACAAAGATTCACAGCCACAGAGGAAGCATTAAAATCAACCACTCAGAGAAATGTCTTCAAAGTGCAAGAAAGTCTCTTGGGTTCTTACAGAGTGCCTAATGACTTCATGTGAAGCACAGTAAGGCACAGGAATTCCTTCCTACCCACCTTGTTGAAGAAGAAACTCTTTTGTGTGACTGGGCTCAACATTCTCAGACACAAATATTTTTTTCCAAAAATATTTCATGTATGTAAATCTGTAGACATGGCAACTTTATAAAATGTGGAGGTGTGTATGTCTATGCACAGGAACACAAGCTGGAAGAAGAGCCTGACTGGATGCAGATTAATTTCTAAGGAACACAAATGCTTCTGTGCAGCATTAGTTAAATGGCTTTTACTGTGTCACCATGACCAAACTACAATGCTGTGAAAACATAAATAGCTTTGATAACTTGTGTTAACTGAAGATGTTCACAATGCTTCTCCAAGCACTCAAAAACACAGCAATAGGTGCCAGAGAAAGTCCATTAAATAACATGGGAACCTGTAGGTACTCAGAGTTAATAATCTACCTTGTCAAAGAAGAAAATATGCCAGATCTAATATAATGTGACAGAGAAAGAGCTTTGCAATAATAGTAAGCTTTTAAAATAGATTTGTACATTATAAAATCAGATGGATTGTTGTGATCGTCTAATCCAACTTCTTGTATATCAAATACCATCAAATCTGATCCAGTAATCAAGCCCACAACTTCCCAGTGAGCAGGAGGGTAGCTTTCTGAGAGATTTCAAGATAGATTTAAAAACATTAGTAAAAAAATTCCTGATAATTAGTGCTATTTTTACTTTTTTTTCCTGACTCCAATTAGCTATGGCAGCCTACTATGCTTTTCTTTTAATAGATCAAAGGAACTTTCTCCTCTGAATTCTCTTCTTTTTTTAAGTTCTTCTTGACCTTGGCAATGACAAAATCAAATTTCTCTAACCTCTTCTTGAGAGCAGGCTTTCTAGGACTGATACTCTTCTTACAGCTTCTTCCTAATTCTGTCCAAGATCTCAACTTCCCTTTGAAGTGTTTTAGTGTTTTGTGGGTTTCATTAATGCCAGAGAAGTGGGAACACCACATTCTTATGTCTCTATTTGGTGTTTCCTTGCTTTCTAATCAAAAGACCACAAGCATTTTTAACCACTGCAGCATTCTTAAAATTCATTATGAGAAGAGGAAGCACCATTTTTACAGAAGGGTGTTCAGGGAGACGCAAGGCCAAGAGTAGGAGGAACTGGCAGTGTGTTGCTCTTTCTGATACAGTATGCTAATTTCCTCCTTTTCCACATTTCTTAGTCTCCCTTTTCAAACTCCATAATTTCTCTGAAACATTTGGAAAAGTGTCCAAAGTGCACGCAATTTGGAAAATGGCAGCAGCTTTTCTAATATAAGGCTGTAACTCAGTGTCATGATCAAGAAGGGCCTGTTTTCCTCCCTGATGTTCATATACTTTGTGCCTCTGGATTACTCTGAACATTCTGTTTTTCCACACTTACATGCAACTGCATCATATTTAATGCTTCTACCAGTCATTTTCTTTGACTTCTACTGATGTGTAATTTCATCCAAAGAAACAGTCTGTTTTTCTGAAATACCTCTCACATCGAGTTCTTTTTTAATGATCCTCAGCAACTTCCTGAGAGATACATTCTCTCTTTTTTACTTATCTGTTCCTGTTCTTTTCTGCAATTGCTAGTGTCTCCTTTTAACTTGTTGTTTCTTTTCCTCCTCTCTTTACTTCAACTGTTCTTTGCTTTTTCTTTAAACACTTAAGTTTTCAAATTAACTTTGATCTCTGTGTAGGGGTGGTCCTGGATAGTACTGCTTTTTATCTCTGTTGTATGTCTGCACATTTTTCCCCATTAATTTTCCAAACCTATAAATTATTGCAGAACATATTTCTATTTTCTCCTCACTGCTTCCAGCCACAGAGATTTCACACTGATTTTAGACTTAGTACTTTAAATTGTCCAAGACATTTATCATCCTCAGCTTTTTGAGAAAGGCTGTTAATATTTTAGGGATATATTTTGACCTTCAGAATAACACCTGCAGCTCCAAGGGTCTTCAGCGGGCATCTGTAAGCATCTTTCAGGGATGACTTTGGCCTTCAGTTCACAAACTAAGTTAAAATATGCTCCAGTGCACTATTGTGTTCTCTCCACTGTCATATTATATCCATATATAAATTAAGTTATGTTGTGTCTCATTTGGGACATGGGGACCCACATCTTCTTGCAAATTAAGCCTGTGAAGCAGCAGAAGAGCCGTTCCATTAAAAGGTAAAAGGCAAAATCTTATTTGGAATGTCTAGAAATACAAACAAAATATAAATAACAAACACATCAAACTATACAGCACAATTCTTTTATCACTTGGCATTTTAAGGGCGTAGATGAATTTTGGACTCATGAGAACAAAAAAAAAAAAAAATGGATTCTTCAGCCTGAATTTGGAGACAGAAGAACTGCTCACAGCCTTGATCATTTTTGATACATGAAAACATCCTTCTCCTCCACAAAGCTCGTTAGTGACTTCAGGTGGGAGAAATTTCTTTTAGATAAGCGTACAGCACTTTGTGTTACAGTATCTGAGGGCAGGTGCCCCTACGATACTAGCAGGTATTGAGCATTGACTCATGCATAATTTCAAACCCCTGAGTGTTTACATATGTTTAATTTGCTTGTTCTCACTCGTGCATTCTGTTCTTCTATAAAAAAAAAAAATAGGAGGTCATATAGCACTTCTTAAGAAAAGGGAGCATAGCTTTTTCTCTGAGGAGCAGTGCATGTGTTCAAACAGAGAACAGATTGAGTGGTCAGTCCTCTCCCCTCAGAGGCAGCGGTAAGAGCCCTCACCAGGACCAGAAGGGACAGCACAGAGTTTGCTGTCACACAGAACATTTCTAAGTTGGCTGAATGTGTCTGAATGCAAAGACTTGCAGCAGGCAGAGGAAATTGTTTATAAGACATTTTTATTGCTAGTCACTTTCGGATTCTGTTAGTTAAGCTTGTATTTCTAATGCAACCAAGCTCTGGTGGCTTAAAGGCTTTTGTCTGGGAGCTCACTAGAGAGAAACACCTAAGTGGATCCTCTTCAAAGCTCTGGCCAGTTCAAGGTCCCTGTTGGAAAATCTCGCCCTTCATTATTCTGCATGTTTTATTAGTGTGTTACAGCATGTGAAGGAAAATTTCCATAACCAACAAGCTGGAAAAGTCAAGCTAGAGAGAATTTAGGGTCTTGATTCCCTATGCATCAAAGCAGTAAGGCACAATTAATTAATGTGGCACGCAGGTTTGCAGCTCACTGACCGCACAGGCATAGGCAACAGTACATGCCCCACTTTCAGTGTGCCTCACTGACCTGAGGTCTCAGCCTCTCCTAATCTCCGTAAGAAGTGTTTCTGCTCTGTGGTGGCCTCCAGTGCTTGAGAGGCAGGACTATCTCTATTAACTTTTCCATCTGATATCCTCTCCAGGGAAAGCCCAGATTCATCAAAAACATTCAGTTTGGGGTTTGTACTGTTCAAGAGCTCACCAGACAGCAGCAGGACTATTTTTAGAAGTTATCCAGTTTCAGATGTGGACTTAATATGAAATTATGTTTTCCTGAAGAGAAAAACATTGTCTTATACTAATTGTGACCATAAAGCAAAGGGAAGGCATCATAATGCAAGAACAGATTTGTATGCAAACATACTTTGAAAATAAAAGTACTAAATTACACTTTATTGCAAATGGCTAACCATGTACAATGCAGGTTTTATAATAATGATATATTGAATTAATACAAATTTTTACAGGCTTGAATGAATCCTATGATGAATCACAGCACTTTTTACTATTTTCTAAAAGTAACTGAGCTTCTGGGCTCTTCATTAAGAAGCCAATTAATACTTTCCTGAAAGTTTCACACAATTAAGTGATATGCCATACATAAACAAATTCTTTTTATTGACGCAAGGATAATTTTACCCCATGTTATCCCTATATTCTGAGAGAGCTTGAATACAGACTGCTTGAGATAATAACTGCATTTAAAGCAAAACCTCCAAGCAAGTTTATACTAGCAATCATCACTGTATCTCCAAATCCATTTACTTTTGGGGAGTGTTACAAATACTGTTTATTAAATGCCACAGTTCAAGATTATTTCTCTTCACAGTGGACTTCAGGGCTCAGGATATCCATTTCCCTCAATGACAGAGTGAACATCCTTAGAAGAGGCTCAGTCTTCATGATGTCAGATAAAAGTTAGTTCGATTCAATTACGATTTGGGATTCAGGAGAGATCAAAATGAATGCTAGCCATGAGTAAATCCTTCAAATTGTCAGATTATGCTTGTTTTGTTGACATCTTTAATAAATCAGATGATAGGATATTTACATTTTTCTATTCAGAATGGAAACTATTAAATATTTAAGAGATCTGTGTTTGCACTTTACTAAAATTCTATATTAGATAAATAAAGCATAAGCATCCATTCCCTGTGCCAAACCTGGTTTTATGGTTACCACATTAAGAGATATTGTACAGGGAAAATAATAGTGTCTTGGCTATACTCCTGGTCCTATAGCAACATTTCCTAAAAGTAAAATTGATAGCATTTAATTTCAAGAACAAAAGAGAGATTAATCATAGTTTGAATAGGACATGAGCTTCTTTGAAATTCTTCCCACAGTGGCTCAGCCCTTGTAAATCAGTCCTTGATTTTTGAAATGTTATTACTCCCTCCAACCTAGCCACTGGCCCAAAAGAGTTGTTTTTAATAATAACAATAAAAATTTCAACACAGTCTCCCTGTTTTCCTCAATGTCTTGTTTACTTCTGAACACAAAACAGAAACACAGTTTAAAATAATGATTAATTTTTTTTCTGCCTTCGTGGGATAAAATTTCTACTAATATAAGAGGAAATAAACCTCAAAAAATCCCATTTTGGTATTCAGTTCATAAAAAAATTATTTCAGTCACTAGTTCACTTGGTTTTGTTCATACAGACTTTGAAATTAATTTAAGGGAATAAATGTTTATCTCTGGTCAGTTGGTAGGGACCAGCTTATGCACTATCTCCAGACCATCATACTGTTCTGCTGGCATGGATCATGTATATCCATGATGTGCATCAGGTGGCACACACAGTGGCACAGGATTTGTTAGCCCATAAGCCTTGGCACCTCATGACTAGGATGCCCTCTGATATGGTTTGCCATATGATCCCTCTCTACTCATCTATTTCACACATGGTATCACCCTGCTAATATTTCCTGTGTGAGAGAACCACCCTCACATGCAGATTTCTGGAGAATATCTACCATATAGTAGTGGGTCATATTGCCTGCTGCTATTTTTCCAGTACCCGATGTTCAGAAAGCTTTGGCATAATGTGGCTCATCCTTCAGAAAGGTGTTCAAATAAAATAAAGGCCTTATCAGAATACAACAAAAGTCCAGCTGCTGACTCTGACAGTGGCAACAACTAGATATGACCAGAGAATGTGAGAAATTAAAGGCTAGTAGCACTTCCCAAAAATGCTTTCCTCTCTGCCAACAAAGGGGACATCGTTAGACAAAGGTGATTATATATATATAATTTTTGTTGTATTTTTTTAATTAAAGTGTCCAGTTGCTTTTGAAAGCCATTAACATTCACAAGATGTTGTAGCAAGGCATTTCACAGACTAGTTATTGCCAGCTGTTTGAAGAATGCCTGCCTTTTATTTACCTTGGGCCTACCATTGTCCAACTTCATTTCGTTCCCCCAGCTCCTTGTATGGAAAGGGACCATGATCAGTGACTATCTACCCACTCAGTGTCACTCTGTCATACAGGCTCCTAAATAGTTTTCCTCACTTGTCTCTTCTCCATCTAGAAGAGTCTAGGTCCACTTAGTTCATTCTCATACAGAAGCTGTTAATTGCTGGAGGAATCAGCTCTACTCCACCAGCAGGAAATGGAGGACACCTCTGCTGGGGATGTTTGCCAGCATCTCATGATTTTGGTCATGGTCACAGCTCAAAGCCGTTCCCCTTTCCTTTTTCCTGAGGCCTGGAGGAGTAGTTCCCATGTGAGGGAGTGTGTTTCAACACACAAGTGGGAGGGGATCACCAGGTGTAGGACTGTCAGGAGAGCAGGACAGTATTCCTGAGCATCGCTCAGGATCCAGTGGCTGTCATAATGATGCATCCCACTCTCAGTCACCAGGGAGGTGAGTGGGACAGAAAGGCTGTTGCTGAGCAGAGCGTGGCGGTCCTAGCTCTATGCCCCTTACACACAGGTGATGAGGTGTAGTGGAATTGGGAGGGGGTTGCTCTGGAGCTTCTCTCAGCTTCTTGGTGCTGTGCTCTTGCAGTGCTCATCTGTCCATTAAAGGCTGTTCCCTTGCATGATCTCTGTCCTTTAGGGAGGTGTCATGGGCTCCATTCCATGGCCTACTGAGGTATTATTACTGGAGGACTCTGTCAGGTAGGAAGAGTGAGACACAGCACACTTTCTACAAGGTGCACCCTGCAGAAGGAGTTATTCTCTGTTTTACAGCCCCATTTTCCTACCAGCAGATCTACTTGCATTGTTCAAGCAGAAAACCGAGATCAAACTAACAAGTCTGTGGTGTGCATAGCCAGGACTAGGGCCCCGCAGAGAAACAGAAAGAAAAACATGATGACAGTGAGGATGAGCCAGCCGTGTTTCAAAATGCTGCAGAAAGAGAAAATGAGAGACTTGCAGTTACATGACCTTTAAACCAAGTATTTGCGTGTGGCAAGAAGGTCCGTCTCCTAAGACCAAAAAGGCACTGGCTTCTCCAGTGCCCTCACAAGCTCTCTGGCTTCTCCTGGGGAAATGACCACCCATCAACAATCACATTGGTGTAGTTCCATTTGTACCTTAATTTTGTCCACCTTCTGTCCTGTTTTTACTCCCTCTGCCTTTTATTTTCTTCAAATTTTCAGAATCAGAACAGGAGACAGAAAACAGTGCTAAACACTCTTAACTGCACACACAGGATTAGCGCCACATAACAAAACACAGACCTATGAGCTAGTTAAAATCCTGTAAGAGGTAATTTGATAATTTTTCTAGTGTGATTACTCTCATTAAACACGCAATGATTTATCTGTGTGCTCAGATCAGAAGAATTTT
>NW_010105690.1:71910-76062 GCF_000699245.1 Pterocles gutturalis | reverse complement strand
CCCTACAGTTCCCGAGAATTAAATGTCAAAATGGCTGTGCGGGGAAAGAACCCTCCATTAGATGTGGCCAAACAGGAATGTTTCATCAGCTGCGTCAGAGCCAGTTACTGTCAAATACTTCTGATGAAGAGATCTACACATGTAAAACAGAAATCAAGAGTCTGAATGGCCCCAACAGCTTTTTTGCACTGAGGTTGCTAGTTTAAAGCAAGTTCCAGTCAAGAATAATTGAACTCAGTTCAAATGAGATTGTTGCTCCTTACCTCTGTGAAATGAGGTGGATGATCACAGTCCGTTTCCCATTAGCCTAACTGTCTACTTTACTAAAACCACCTGCACAATTGAAACTAATTGGTGCCCTCAATAGCGGTATCAACAGAGAGGATACAATTAAATAGTAATGGATTATGAACTATATCCTCCCCCTAAAGACACGGTGCCTTTAGACACTGTCAGGGAGCAAGCTCGCCTGGCTGGTGCTTCGAGTGAGGCTGCATTTACACCAGTGGGCTGCCAGTCAAGATCCAGTCACAAGCAGAAATGTAAGCTTATGCACAAATGAACATTAATAAGGATAAATTTATTCAGCTGGAATATAGGCAGGCCTAGAGCAGTTGAAAACACATACTAGTCTACTTGAATTGAAGGGATCAGAGTGATAGGAGCCCCAAAGCTATCAAAAGGCCATCAGAAACAAATCTCATGAGGGACTCCTAAACTCCCTTTCCTCCAGGGACTCACACAAAGTCAGTGTAGCAGTAAAAAGCAAATGGCATTGACTCATAGAGCAGCATATTTAGAGCAGGCTGAGAATACATTGACACAGTGCTGCTGCTGGTACGAGCAACCTCTGACCAAGGACCGGTCTGCTTTCACCAGTCAGTGGGAGCCAGACAGCAGAAGTCTGGTGTACTTCTGGCAGAAACAGTTCCTCTTCTAAGCTCTCACTACTGTCATTGCTGAAAAGGATTTAACCTAAAAGCAAACTGCACCTTGGCCTAGAGCACTAGTCCCAGCCTTCCCCAAGCCTGCTGTTTTCTTATTCTCTTCTTTTCACTATCTGGACTTTTGCTGATACCTCTCACATCTCAGCTCTCCTTTGCAGCACACACAGCTCTGCCGTACCATCCTCCCTCCATTTGCTGCGTTCCTCAAAAAGGGGTGCTCTCTGATGATTTCAGGATTCCTGCCACTGCCCTCTTACTCCCTTTTCCCTTGGAATACCCCTGCCATCTCCTAACTCTACTACTGCCAGGGCAGCTGGTGATGTACGTGCTATCAGTGTCCAGGATGCACAACCTTTCAGTAACCAGAACTAACACTTTCCATTTGATTAGCTTCTTCAGACATGTGTCTCGTACGTAAAGGCACCCCAGCACAAACCATGTGGCATGTAGAGATTGGGAAGAGAAGGTGACTGGGGCCTGGTGAAGTTTGTGCACTGCTCTCTTTTGTTAAAAGTACTCAAGTCTGGCCAGTTACATTCACCTTGCTCTCTGCTCTACTGCTCCACAAAGAGCAGTGTTTATGAATGGCATGAGTGTGTCATTCAAGGGCTGGATCTTAAAAAATTGTTTTGTAGATCCACTTAAAAATGCTGTTATTGACTTTTACAGATATATGAGTACCTGTGCTTCTCTGTTACTCTTTTTAATACAGCAGTTTGTACTTTGAATTTCTACAGGGTGCTTTCTTCTAAGGACTGTATAATGATTAACAGGCACCAACAAAGAAAGCTCCATACCACAGGTGGGAGGAAGAGAAGTAAAATTTTTCTGCTTTAGTAGCTGTTTTCCCCTCACTCCTCACTCCAGGCCAGTTTGGAGTTCAGATCATCAACTCTAGAGCCAGGACTGAACACCAGGCATCCTTCCCCTCATTCTAACAATTATTAAACACTTGTTCTAGCCATACTTGGTGCCTCAAAGGGCTTGATGCTCTGACACAGCAGAGAGAATCATTTACTGTATTGTTCTGTCTAGAAATATGACAGTTCAAACAAAGCTTGCTACTTTGTGCTGCTTCAGATTTTCCTGGGATCATTCAACAGAGAATTGTTACTTACTGACAACCTCTGTTCAATAACATAAAATATCCATAGCACAGCTGGAGCAATATCTGTTGATGTATCAACATGCACAGTCATGAAGTAGTTCAAAATAAGTTGTGGAAAATGTAAAAAACAGTTTTTTTATTCCCAGATAATGACTATGCAAGACAATGTTTGGTTTCAGAGTGTTGGTTTAAGAAGCATCAGATGCGCAGCACACTCTAGGATGAACATGAAAGCCAGATTTCTCAGAAGTGGTTAGAGTGCACAACTGCTCCTGATGTGACTCTTAGAGTCAGATTTTCAGATGACTAATTTAGCAAACTGAGCTGCTTTGAAAGTCCAGTCCTGGATGTGGATGATAAATTGATTTTAAGCCCCCACTCTTTTTTATAAAATGGAAAGATTGAGAGAAGAAGCCAAAGGTCAACGGCAAAATGTTTTTCCTTTAAAAACAAAAAAAATTCTGCAGTTCTGAAGAGACAGTGTATTAAGCACATGTAGCCTTTCCTTCACATCCACTCCCTGATTATGCTAGGATAGAGAGGTTGTGATACTAGTGAGTTTTCTAAAGCATAATTCTGCTCCTAATCATCATGCATTTAAAAAAATTGAGTAGGAAAAAAGATCACCGAAACCAGAAAAAAAACATGGAAGAATACCTAGGCTTGGACATGAAAAATCCCCCACATGAATTAAAAGTGAATGAGTGTACCAGTGAATGCTCATCCACTTTTATTTCCTTAGACTTTAACATTATTTCCTTTTCAGCGGACGGTTTCTTTCATCTGCCCTGTCATGAATATAGATAGTATCTTCTTGGTGGACCATTTAGGTGTTAGCAAAGAGATAAACAGCAGCATCAGAAATGCAAGGATGAGTCAGCTGTGGCAATGCTTCTGATATTTGGAATTTTGCATGAGGAATGACTGCTGATTTGTTTCTCAAGGGTCATAAAAGACAGAGTCTGCAAGCATTAACAACTTTCTTATAGGTCCCCATTCATTTCCTGCATCAGAGCAGAAAAAGAAAGAAATAGACGGTATTATAGATCCACTGTTCACTTTCTTGAATTGCTTTGTGGAGTAAAATCTTTCTTCTATCACCGTTACCAAACCATTTTTCCCCAATCAACAGATGTGAGATTTCAGTCTAATCAGATCAGAATGGATATGAGGATAAGTCATATTTAATAACATTTAAATTTTAAAAAGTAAAAAATACTGCTGGAGTGACAAGCCATTTTCCTCTAAGAATGTAAAAATATATTTTTACAAGACTTACGTTCCTTTTTTGCCTCTCACAATGAAACATGGACAAAAAAACAGTGTTATCTAAAACTGACTTAGAGGACTGATTAAGGCAAATACATTTCATTGAAATGTATCTTTATTTGGGATCTTGCTAGGAGATCACATATCACCGTTTCACTGTATTTGCCAGCCTTTGTGAACTTCTTAACCAAAGAACAAAACCGACACGAAGCTTTCCCCAGCATCCTGATATTTGTGTTTAATGACTCTATCCACAGTATTACTCAAGTCTATCCTTCACTTTGATTAAATTCCTTGTTTAGGAAGAATGCACTGAAGTCTAATTGTTCTTTTAAAGAAACCAGAAGACAGTATAGCAAAAAAAAACCTGATCAACTGTTTCAATTTAAAGAGCATGCAGTAAAACCATTTGAAGATAGAGTTATGTGTCTTCAGAATATGAGGTAATAAATAGATTAAATCACCCCAAACAAATAGCACCAGCTGCTTCACAGATTAATATAGAGACTTGGAAATATAAAGGATAAACTACTTCAACCTAAAATAAAAAGGAAGAAAAGAGTAAGAGGCAGTGAAATGTTGTCTTAGTCTCAAAAGCCTTATGTTTCCCATTTATTTTGTACTGAGTCCATTTACTTTTCTCTCATGCTCTTCCCTCTGTGCTCTCAGTGCATACTAAACAGAATAACAGGAACTGTGTCATGATGCATTTAAACCTGATGGTCCCTAAGCTTACTTGTGGTTTTTGGAGACAGGGGTTTTATTCAGTTTTAGAAAAAATGCTTTCTCCTTTCCCTCTCTCCTCATTAGCATCTAAGATGTCATTTG
>NW_010105690.1:59602-71879 GCF_000699245.1 Pterocles gutturalis | reverse complement strand
TGTTGCCCCCCCCCCCCCCCCCCCCCCCCCCCTTTATTGACCATTCTCATGGTAAAAGGAAGAAAGCTGAAAGATAATTAGATTTTTGTTCTGGGTGAGTAATTTTAAGAGTTTTACAAGTCTGACTCCAGGATATATTTTATGTCAAACTCAGCTTTGTTCATTCAGTATAAAAGGCTGTGTATTACAAGACAGGATGGCTCAATTTCACAGGGTTATGGAAAGGCAAGGGGCTGACATATTCAGAGCTTAATTATATCAGCCTTAATTTGAGCTCCGTCATCATAAATAAGTGTAAGTCAACATGTTTAAAGTTGCCAAAACTATCTTTCAGTAAGCAAAAGAAACTAATTGTTTGAAAAGATGCGAGTTAACTGAAATGGATAGTAACAAACCCATTTACACTAGGAAATGTAAACTTAAACAAAAAAAGTCTCATCTTGTCAAAGCTTACTGTAAAAAGAATAAATCTCCAATTTTGTCATGAATGAAGTAAAAATTTATACAAAAAACCCAGAAAAAGTCAGTTAGTAAAGGTCATAATATTTTCTTAGTGAAATGATTCTATGAAACCCTGGGGGTTAACGTATCCTCTTTTGCACTTGCTACAAATAAAAGGTAAAAGAGCAGAAAATCTATAATTTTGCCATAGAAAATTGTTACCCAGAAGGGCCATGCTTTTCTGAGAAATTTGGTGTTGTGTGGAAAGAGTTGTTGCTCATCTAGATTTGGCCATGACACACAGCTGCCGTATTCTCAGGGAGTGAATCAGTTTAAGGAAGGCACCTCTAAGCTGGCTCACTGAGTTGGAACAACTGGGGTATCCTTCCATTTTATGGTTACACTGATGTAAATGCTTTGACAGTGCTGCAGTACTGTCACAAACTGTGAGATGTTGGAGAAAAATAATTATCTTACTGGAGGTTCACACTTTCTCCCTGCGGCTTATTAATTTCCTTCACCTGATCTGGACTGTGAGTTCCATGTACAAGCCACAAAATACTAAATCCCCCTCAAGATGCTTTAATTTTCCTGGTTATATTCATCTACACCTCCTCAAATATTTTCTTGAATTACTCAAAGCTTTCATTTTTCCTGTACTTGTTAACTGGTATGTGGTCTTCAGTCTTTTCTCAGTACTTCTTCAAAACTTCCAATCCTTTCTAGACCCTCTAGATCTTTCATGTCATTCTCACCTTCTCGATTCTCAGGTCTTCTAGTAATAAAAAAAGCATGATTCACCTCTCAAAATTTTAGCTATGCAAAAGTTCAGCTCCCTAACATGGTCCCTCTTGAGTTGGTGTATGCTTGTAGAAACAGGCAGATACAAAGGGTGATGTGTCTGCTCTTAAGACAGGGAACTTATTTTGATGTGTCAATTAACTTCTAGATGTGTAAAGTTAGGCAAGATGGATATTACTCACAAGGTCTATATTTGACCAGATCTAGTCCTTCACCCTTTTTGCACCCCCTGTTTTCAATTCTGGCTATAAAATGGGCCTATAAACCCACTATAGGGAACTTTTGATGCCAAAATGTTAACTTAATTTACTTGGAGTATTTTATGATCCACTTCTTTTGTGCAAAATAGCGCAACTTTCATTGCCTTGTTTTGCTCCAGTATCAGATTATAAATTAATGTCTAATTTGTTGTCCTCTCTCTTCCCCAAGGTCTCTTTTAGCCTTACTCCTCTTTCCATCCCACTTAATATATGTTTTCCAGTTTATGTTATTTTCTCCTGCATGCTTTAATTCTCATTTCGGCCAGCTGAAACGCTTTTTACTGTATTGGAGCCCTTAGGCCTTTTTTCCATTTTTTCCCTTATGTCCCTTCACAATATAGTTTATGTCCTTGAGAACACACTAAAAGGACTACATATCTTGATCCTTTGTCCAAACTACATTTTCTCCTAATCATTAAATTATATAAGTTTGGCAAAATACTCAAATGCTGTGGTTGGAAGGTGAAGTTTTTGATGGAAATCATAATCAAAATCACTTTTACTGAAATGCATCACATCTATCATAGGCAGGCAGGCCAGGGCAAAACTTTTCTGACCAGTTCTAATTCCCATTTATTTTTCAGCAGCAGACTGGTTTATTTGCTGCAATATGCTAAAATTTTTAGTGACAGCTGGAACGTGGGTTTAGACAGCCTTTGCACTGTAAAGTTCAGTTTTGCAACAGGGAATAGGAGAAGTTGTTTTCTCCCACTGTGAAGAATAAAGTTTTAGAACAGTGAAGAAGACTAGATTTGAGAGACTCTAGTGGTGGGGAGAAAGCAGATTTCTTTTTACAGCTTTCATTCTTCCTATCATCATAGTGAAAAGTCTGCCAGTCAAGAGTATACACAAGTAGATAGCCTTTGCCTGTCATTTTGGCAACCTTTGACAAATTTGAGGAGCAAGAGGTTGGAATTATTTTCAGTTGCATTCATAACTTCATGGTATTTCATGGGTGAACATGATGAAATACAGCAAGAATACTGTGAGTTGTAATTTCTCATCATGGTATCACGATGCCCTTGCAATACACAACACACAGAAACGAGATCTGGAAATTATGGTTTAACTATTTGCAATGTTGCTGGTTAGCTGTGGACCTTTGTTGAACAGTGGATGGTATTCAACACACTGTCTGCAGTATTTCAGAGAAGGGATTTTTTTCCTCTTGCCAAATACTCGCTAGACTGTTTTTTTAAATGTGTGGGCTGTTTCAAATATACTTGAGTTACAACAAATATTTCTCTAATTTTTTTTTCAGATAACACATCATCTCTGATGACGCAAATCACAAGTTCTATAGTCCAACTGTGAGATCTTCCTTTATGCAGGAGGGTTTTTGTTTGCTTTTTGGATTTGAGGCTCAAAGCATCGCTAAAAGTAGGTGCCATAGTCAAGTACTATGCAATTTTCTCTTTTCAGCATTGTCAAGAAACTCCATGATTTAGCAGGCCTCCATGGGATCCTTGTTAGGCATCTCAGAAGCAAAGACTTACCATTGAGTAATACTGATTACGTTGTATCCTCTTTTCTCCCCTCATGCCTCAGAATCAAAGGCAAAGCTCCTATGTCATGTGTCATCCCATGCCCTAATGAGATAATCATATAGTGAGGCAGTGAGTACCAATGTGAGAAGAGACGAAGGTGATCATGAAGCAGAAAGCCCATAAGAAAATGGTTAGAGCTATAAAATCCAGGAATGCATATGACTTGGTTTTTTCCGCTCTTAACAGTAACTTTTGTTTTCTTAAAAAAATAGAATTTAAACATTCTGTTTAAATTAGGCAAGATCACTATTTTATTTAAGAACAAACAATGGGACAAATCAGACAACTCATAGAGTCCAGTTTCTCAAATTTCAGGCAGCCATGCAGCTGTTGCCTGGTTTGAAAGGGGTCCAAGAACATCTGCACAATAAGCACTAAGGGATAAAAAAATCTTCCCAACACCCCATCAGAAAGCCAAGCCTGAAACATGCCCTAGGTAAAATCAGAAAGAACCTTGTTAAAACCACACTTCAGTTGCTAAATAAAACTCTGTCTAACAGAGTCACATACTTATACTGCAAGACTGCTGCTCATTTAAATTCAGGAAAGAATTTCCTCCTAGGCTCATACCTGGCAACTGGTTTGACACTGACTGTGTGATCAGGGCACATCAACCAGACATCTGAAGATGTAATGCCATTAAAGGTACCATTTCACCACATCTATGTCTACTTGCCCACCTTAAAGGCTTCACAGGACAGTAAATGCAGACCCCAGAAGCCAAATTACAGATCAAGATAGGAAACTGATAGCTGATTTCTAACCAGTACTGAAGAGAAACTCAGCAACATGGGTAAGATTATTGTATAACTTTCTGGAAGGAAAATTTTCAAGAGACCTCTCTGGGAATATTGACACACCATCTATCTGAAAACTGTCACTGCAAACTTTTGCCCTGGGACAAAATTACTTCCCAGGATCCGGTGACTCCATGAAATACCTGACTTAATTACGTGATCCCTTTCCCAAGCATAACATATTACTTTTAAAACAGTTTAAATTACTCAATCCCCTCCCCCTTTGTCAGACAGTTCCAGAAATGTACTTCTTGTATGGATAAGGAACCTTCTTCCAATTTCCCCTCTAAATTTATTCATGGCCAATTTATAATCATTTGATCTTGTGCCAAGACCATCCTTTAACTTAAATAATAATTCTTCTTCCTTGATATTTACCTCCATAGTATGTCATTCATTCATTTAATCCATTCAGTTTAAAATAATCTTAATAAATGTGAAAATGTTGTAGCTATAAAATTAAAATGAACTACGATGACCTTTACTAGAGTCTGGCACTAACCTGATTTTATTAAGTATCAGAAATGTTACAACAGATATTAAAGCGTAGTGACATTCCCACATTATGGAAATCTATCTGGACTGATTTAAACTCTTTTTGTCTTTCCTCCTCCACCTTTTTCTATACAGTTTAGTTTTGCAAATGAAGAAGTTTTAATATTAAGCCCAGATTTTTAGCGAAACATTTACATATTTGTGACTGCAAATAAAAGATAAGAAAGGATATGTTTGGACAGTTCCATGGCTATTTCTGTAGTCTCTCTTTCAGGTAGGTAATTATCATAGTTATATGTACAAATTAGTTACTTAAAGGTACATACATTTGGCACTTAATTAGAAGAGAAATCTGGACCATGCAATTAATAAGTCCGCCCAAATCTGTCAATGCTATTAGTATGTTCAGAAAACTAAATACTCAGCAGCAAACTACTGGCTTTCTGCTTTTGCTTCCCCGTGGTTAGTGCACCTACTCTGAAAAATTTTACATCACCTACACAGTGATTTCAACATATCACGTGTGTGACCTGTGCTTTTTGAAATACCTGTATGGTCAAGTTTGCCTGCAACAGTATAGGAATAATACCAGTAAAACAGTTTAGTTAAAAGGTCTGTTCTTCTGTCTCAGAAGATAAGAAAACCTGGATATTATGAGGGTATGAACTGATGAGAAAGATTAAGATATTCTTACAAATATGATGTCCTTAAGGCCATTGTTTGGCCTCTGAGTCAGAACAGAAATATGCATTGCCAAGAACTTCTGGCCACATTACAGCCTTTGACTGTAATATTGCTCCTTGTACTGAGATCACAATGATGTATATATTAAGACAACTAAACCCATTCATCAGCATACATGACTTCTAGGACATCTTCACAGAATCACAGAGTGTTTGCAGTGGGAAGGGACCTCTGGAGGTCATCTTGCCCAACCCCCCCCTGTTCAAGCAGGGCCAGCTAAAGCAGGTTGCCCAGGACCAGGCCCAAACTGCTTCTGAGTATCTCAAAGGGTGGAGATGCCACAGCCTCCCTGGGCAACCTGTGCCAGTGCTTGCTCACCCCTACAGTAAAAAAGTATTTCCTGTATTTCTGTTTGTGCCCATTGCATCTTGTCCTGATCTTCATCCTCTTGGGCCAAAGCACCCTCTGCAGCTTTGTGATCTGTATCAGGTGTGAGGAACAGATGCTTCAGACTCTTTTGACTGCCGGTAAAAGGCGTGCTCTTCTCCATAGGCAAGTTTTCAACTTTCTCCATAGGCATGCTTCTCCAAGCTACAGGTGTGAAGCTGAATACGACACTACACTACCCAGCAGTGTTGCTGGCCACATGCCCTTGCGGTTCCACTGAATTATGTTCATTGTGTCTAGCAGGCACTTTGTCTGTCTTCCCATGTAGATCTGTTGCTAGACCATAAACTATGCACACAAATGGAACTTGCCTTCTTGTGGCAGAGAACATTCATGGAGGAATAAATAGCATGTGTTTTGAAATGGAAGAGTTTCATGTAAAGGGCAAAATATTAGCCCTCTAACCCATGTGAAACTATAGCAAAGGAATTATCATTTACTCTAAGCGAGCAAATGGTTAGGCACATAACATGGTAATGGTGATATAGGAAATTGCTCTGGCATCAGCTGAGTTTTCTGCTTATACATCCCATAGTTCCTCTTCGATAATAAAGAAGAAGCACATAACATGCATTTCAGCATGTGAATTTCCCATGTAGTATTGTATTTCCAACAAATCTTTTTATAGACAGCCTAAACCATTATATTTACTCTATTGCAGCTATTAAATGTCAACCTGCAACTTCACAAATATAAATAGGCTATTTTAATCACCAAGTTTTGTTCATAAGTGAACCTATTTATAAAAGACTTTTTATTTATAAATAAATCTGAATTTATTTATTTAGATTAAAAGTATTATGTGACTTAATAAAAATTACTCAAACAATTTCCACAAAAGCCTGGGGAATAAAAGCTGTTACATCCTTAACTCCCACAACAGCAAGCCATTCTGAACTTTAGGAATGCTACACAGTGGCTTAATTACTCTTGACTTTGTCCTCAGCTACAATCATCTCACAGCCCTGAAATTTGTGTGATGTATTACAGTTGCTGTGTTTAGACATTCATCCATTCACATTTGGTAGCGTTTAAAGCACTGTACAGTACGTTAAAAATGATCTATATTGACTTCTGCTCATTACTCAAGCCATGAGGCATTCAAGATTTCCAAGAGATTTCCTGTGAAACAATGTTGTACTTGCGGGTTTACCACCCTACAGGGATTCTACCATCATTTGTCTGCATTTACAGCTTTATCATTTCTGCACATAAAAATATTATCCTTAGTTGTCCTGAGAAATAAATATTTAACTGATGAGATATGCAGTACAGCTATTTATTCCAGGAAATCCTAAAGTGTTTAATACATTTCAGTGAGCTCTGTAACATAATGGATCAGCTTTATTTAGATATAAAATGGCATTGTGGTTTCTCATGTTTTCCTTCAAGCACAGTAATTCTCCACTTTTTCAATAATCATTATGTCCTTTCTGAAATTCCTTCTTTCTGACTTCTCAGACTTTGGTTCTTATTTGCTAGGTGGAAAATGGGCAGTATTTGTCAGCCCATGACACCAGCCTTGGAGGAACCCTGGCCCCACTCTGGGGTCTCCTCTCTAGGAATATCTCGGGGCACACTCCCAATAAGCATTTGTGTAATTGCTCCAGGAGACCATATTGTTTGTTATTTTTCAAACAAAATGTCAGTTATAATCATCTAGAATATTATCAAGCTGTCACGTTTGCAACATGTTGTAAAAACAATATTTTTATATTACCATCCCTTGGTATTTGAGTGAAGTAATAATACTATCATTTTCTTTGAAATCTTCACAGTATTTATTTGTTTTTGTTATGATTCAGATCAAATACATTGCATATAAATAAAACACCGAAGTATATTGTTGAAAGAGCAAATATTGCTTTTTTTTTTTTTAATCTGGCAAGCAAAATCTCTTTTGTCGTAGCTTGATAATTCCTTTCTTCAGATGGTGCTCTCACATGGGAAGCATGCTTAAAATCTCATCAAGTTCTGAAAATGCACAAAGGAAATAATCTTACTGGTTTTGATGCAGAAAGAGAAGAGGTATCATAAAACAAACTGTCTGCACTCTGGAAAGGTTTTCAGAGCACAGTAAGGCACTCAGGACAAAAAAAGATCCTGATTGTACATCCTTTCCTTGCCACCAAATCTTTTAAGAGCAAAACCCAACCAAATAAGAGCCTCCAGTCCATTCTCTACCTGTGTTAATTTTTTTTTTGCTTCCATTTTTTTGCTAGAATTGCCACTATATACAAAGCATCCAAAGTGCAATTGAACAAAGACTTGCAAATAGGTGCAGGGATAAGAGCAGGATACAATTTAGTATAATATATAACTCTACTGGAAATAAAGGGTCTAATTCTCCAGAAAGGACAAATTCTAGCCTGCATACACCAATATAACTCTGTGTTAACAATATACTTTCTTCAAATGTCTAGATATTTAAAAAGGAATAGAAATTTTCCCTACTCCTGTGTTTCCACCTTCAACTGCATATTCTAGTCTTTGCTTCAGCTACATAAGTTATGGGTTTGGGCATGAGGGGAGAGTTATTAGACATTTTTTGTATAGAAGAGGGCTAGAGAGCAATGAAGTTGTAAGGACAATTTAAACAGGAGAGAAAACAATGCTGCCTTTCTTTGAGAAACTTGTTTTATGCACTCCCACTACAGATGTAATTACAGTGCATTAGTACACATTACCTTGATTTCTGTGGGAAGTTTTGTGCCAGATTAAAAGGTCAAAAAGTAAGTATTGTACTGCTACTGAGGAAACTTTTTGCCCAGCTCAGTTCCTTGGTCTTCATAAACAAAAATGGGTGCTCATCTTCTCCTCCATAATAATATAATATCTCTTATTCATCCCTCTGTAATTTGCTCCATTCAATCTGTTTTTACAAATACATTACTTCAGTAGCACATTATTCATCATGGGAATATACGCTTATGTTATGCCTTGTAGTGAAACAAATCATGACATGGCTTTACCTCAGGGATTCTCATTCTCATTACTTCCACACCTCACCAGTTTTCACACTGTGGATGCCATTGTGGTCTGAAACATTGTCAGTGACAATGGGAATGAAACATAACAGTACCAGAGGCTGTATGGGCTGTAGGAAGACCTATATCATGTCTCCAATGAAATGAAGTATCTTGAAATTTTGCTTTGTCTTTTTGTAAGCTTTCAACAGCAGGCAGTGTATCCTTTTCCTCCCTCTATCTTCTCACGAAATAAGAGACACTGTGGTGATTTCTTCATATCTCTATATTAAGACAACATTTTTGCATTGTAAAGGACTATTAACTACATTTCATAATAATCTTTTCTTAAGTATCATTAACGTAATTAACAGCCTGTTAACCAAGGCATTAGACCTTCAGCATCACATAATAAATTGTAAGTCCACAGCTGGTAGGAGACCCTTTCAAGAGAAACACTGCTCAGGAAAATGACAGCCAGAACTGTGAAAAGCTGTTTGTTCAGTGGTGGAGAACATCCAGTGCCCATTAGAGAAGAATAAATGTCTGATTTAAATTGCTCCAAAAATGTACTTAAATAAATATCATGCTAAGGACCCACACTTCCACCAGCTAGAGCTCCATCAAAATCAGTTAATTATTGTTTTAAAGACTACTTCCTTAAAGGACAGAATTTTGCTACAATAGCTATACATTGGGTCATTAACTACCCTTCAGCAGCAATCATTTGATATTAGGGTGAACTATTCAGAGAAAATTTAAAGCAGAGAACAAAGATCTTGCTGGGCTTTAGTAAGCAGGTAAGGCAAAAGCTGTCATGCCCATCCATCTTGGGATACCTTCTTTTGAGTAAATAATTTGTTAATAGCTAGTATCCTACAAGATTCCCTAATATTGTTAAAGCCAGTGCAATAGCCGACAGCTATAAATCTTGTCCCAGGTTTGCCATGCAAGTCTTAAGTTTATGAATCTTAATTTCCTTCCCTCCTGTATTTTAAGACACTGACACTCTTCCATAACACAACAGCATTAAAGGAACATAGCTCAAGACTCTTCTTCATACACACTAGTGCCTTTTCTTATTTGTCTGGGGAACGAACCACTGTTAGACCAAATTAACTCACACGGTGTGTCATACCTCACTCAGCCTTTGCCACAAGAGCTGCCACAACAAAAGTTGCTGTGCCCTACTTAGAAAATCAGCACAGAAACAACCCGCATAGTGGCACCATCATGGGTACATCAACAAACTGTCGACCACTTGGACCATTTTAGAAAAGTCTAGGGGCTATGTGGCTGCCAAAGTGATTGCTACTATGTGGCTACAATGTGCTAGAGAAAGAAAAACAATCAATATTAGCTTCGTAAATTTGAGATGAAGAACTGCACTGTCCATCCTGAACTTTCCCATAGGCTCAGATCCTAACACCTCTACTGCAAGATACAAGTTGAAGAAATTATATCTATCAAAAAATACATCATTTGCCTTTAACCATCCTTTACTTTCCAATTCGTTAAAACAATCAGTCCCTATGTCAATCCAAAAGTGCACTGTTTTACCTGAAAACTTTTTCTGCTCCTCTCCTGAGCTGTCATGTTTCTTTGTTGTATATCTTTCACTTTTTTAGCCTAGTTAAGCAGTAAGAAAGCAAGAAAAATTACTAGATTTACTAAGGCTTGTTTGGTTGGTTTTTTGCAGGGACTCAGTGTATGAGCAACCAAAGGATGAATGCAGAGAACAGCAACAAAATGAAGGTGGAAAAATAGAAAATGCTGCTTTGGTCTTTTAGCTGCTAGATTTTCTTAGGCAATCACACTCTTGGTAACTGAATGCCATCATTTTGCTAAAAGCGTGAAAAGGAACGAGAGCATCTTCTGCATCTAACCCCAGCTCAGGCCCCCTTACTCATGTCCTGCACTCCCACTGCATCTGGTTTGGGGTACTGATACATCCCCTTTCCTCCAGAGGCTTTCACCCTTTCTTCACTGCTTGGAAATGAAAAAAAGCTTTAGCTTCAAACCTGTAAGTCCCTCCTCAAGACTTACTGCTGTAACTGTTGTGGACTCTGCAGGTGTGACAGCACCTAGCACAGCTGAGCAAAATCCTGATCACAGCCCCCAACACCATCACAACAGCAAATCTAACACATCCATGAACTAAGATCTTCAACCCAGGAAAGACATACAGCCAAGACAATACTGTCATTTACTTCATAATTTTTTCCAGTACTAAAAAACCCCACAGGAGTGGTACAGATAAGCAGAAAACACAGTACTCTCAGCCATCACATTTCAAAGAGAGTCAGGACATCATAAGGTTCCCACCAGGCTGAAGAGCAAGGAAAATTTCACATTACTAGGACCATGGATTTGCTAATATCTTTAGAGAAATCGTGCAGATCCTAGCTGTACATGCTCTCTGATGGCTGCAAGCTCATATAAACTTTTATCTTTGTGAGTTAAGCTTCTTCTCTCTCCTTGCTCCTAAAAAACAGGGAAGGATTTTAATACCTAAAGGGATTCCAGGAAGTAAAATTATCTCCCTGTTTCCACATTTCTTAGTCTGAAAACGCCAAACATTTGCTACACTTTCAGAAATCTTTCTTCAGGATAGTAATGGAGGATGTGAAGCAATAAAATGTGTAAGAACAGATGATTTTTCTGCTCAAACAACCTGGCACCGGATACTGAAACCCCAAGAGTCTGGACCTACTCTCAAGTTTGCTCAGTTCAACACAAGATACGATAATGAGGTGATCTGAGGCACATCTCCTGAGACACAAGGATATGGAGCAAAAAAGCCTTATGAAGAAGGGAAAATTTTGAATTAAACTTAAGATTTTGGGGGGTTTTTTTTGATAATTTCTCCTTCCATCCATATTTCTGATATGCAATTGTAAATGTTAGAATTAATACACATCCCATTACGTCTCTGTGGATAAAAGCCAAACATATTATTTAGCCTATATTTTTAGCACAACATCACGAACACACAGGTCTCCAATATCTGCCTTGTAAATAACCACAAAAGCACTCATTTTTCAGATTTACATTACAAATATTATTGTGTCACTTCAGTCCACCCATCTTCCCTGAAGACAAATAATTTGATCTAACAGGGAAAAGAATTTGAACATAAACCAGAGTTCATGCACGCAGGGGAAATCACTAAGGAAACCAAATTTATGATCACTGTATTGTGAATAAATAGCTCTTTGATACATACTACAGAATGAAATAAATGTATCAGGTAGTTTGTTAATACTTACTGCACAGGTAAGTGCAACATAAGTACAAAAAACTGAATCCTTACTGAGGACAAAATATGATTAAGCATTAACATTCACAAAATCTGTCTGGTGAAGCTGCATTAAAACATTCTTACGTATCTCGACCTATAGTGATCTGTCAATGTGGTCTATAAATCATTATTTCTTGATCATGATACTACATCTAGACCTTCCATTTCACTGATGTTATCAGTGGCTGAGATTGGGGTCAGCTCCAGAGCAGAAGACTCTCACTGAAAACAATTCCCAGCTGAAGTGGGTAATGCACAAAGACAGCAAGAGGCTTTAATGATCAAAACCAACACCCTGAGCTGCACTTTGAAGAGGCAGGAGGTCATTTAGGGGGCTGATATATGAAGAGTAGCTGCTGACTGTGCCAAAGAACATAATTTCAGGGCAGGCCCATCCATTGAGATGACAGCGGCCGTCACTCTGCTTCCACAGGACTGGGCTAACATGGAGCAGGATGACTAACACACTCTCCCCTGCAGACCACATAGCTCCCCAGAAGCAGCCTACTGCTCCCACAGCCCCATGCTGCTCTTCTTT
>NW_010105690.1:0-59571 GCF_000699245.1 Pterocles gutturalis | reverse complement strand
AGCAGGAAAGGAAAGAAGTGATGCCACCTTTATTCTGGGGCAATCACAGGCACCTTTTCTAATGAGGGAGTGGGCAGGGGGTAAACCCTCTCCTTGTCCCCCATGCAGGTCCCAGAGAAGAGCCTGTCAGCAGCACTTATTTGGGGCCACAGCTTAGACAAGGACTGCTCTGGCATTGCCATGGGCCACCTCAAACTCTCTGAAAAGTCCTGGAAGCAGGGGTTCGCTATGTCCCTGGGAATTCTCAGTTACGTGAAACATCAGCTTCATCATAACAAAAGAAGCAACCAACAAACCAAAAAATTTTTAACTTGGTGTCCTTTATGCTTGTACAGTTCAAATATTGGAAGGCAAAACTGTAGAATTCAATTTTCAGATGCTTCAAGATAGTGTGGCTTGGGGAGCCTGGCTCAGGTTTTCGACCATTTGGGTGTGCACATAGTAGACAACAGGGCAGTAGCTTGGAGTTTCCTGCAGGGAAATTTGTACCGATACTACTGAAACAGAAAATTCATTTTTGTGGAGGCAGTGCTGGGATGCTGTTAGAAGAAGCCAGGGGCTCTGACAGACCAGCAAGTGTGGCTGAGGGCATTATCACCCCATCTGTCCACCCCCCTTTTCTCTCCAAAGTCAGTGTTCCAGTAGCAGAGGCATCAGAGGCAAACCTACCTGCTGCTCAGCAGAGATCATGCTCTCAGCTCATCAACGCTTCAAGCCGCAAAGCCACCCGACTGCTGCAGCAATGGAGTGGATCACGGTGGCTTCTGTCACCCTGCTCCAGGGTAGCAGCTCCCAGCAACACGGGGCAGAGGAGAGCTGGGGGTGGTAACACCTTGGATCACGGCTGCTCAGTCTGACAGAGCCCATCTGTCAAAACCCAAAATGAGAAAGAGAGATAGATCACACAGGAACTGTGGTTGTATTAAGGGGATATGTAAAATCACACTTTCCGGGGAAAAATTATGTAATTAAGTCAGTTACCATGCTTGGTGTTTGTGCACAGTATCTGTAGCAGCACATTCAATTAAAATTAAATAATAGAAAATAAATCTCAGCTGGAGCACTGCCTGGATAAGTGCCCAAGCAGGAAGTAGAGTTGTATTGTCTGAACAATTTATGTTTATGAGCAATTCATGAAACAGATTTTTCTGTTGATTCTGCACTTTTCACTGATAATTATGGAACATTTGGGAAGTGAGGAGCTGCCACTCTAATTGAAACAAATTTTCCACTCCAAACAAACAGGAGGTAAAAATAACCCTGTATCTTATCAAATTTTTAAGGGGAGAAAAGTGTTTAAAAATTTATTGTCTGTTTCTCATCTAGTCTGAATTTTCTTTTGGTATTATAAATATGGTTTATAATGCTTTAAAGAGCATGTACTTCGAAGGCCCTACCCACTGCCACAACCAACGAAAGAGACCCTTGCATAAAACACAACTTTGACCATCAGCACACAGTTTTAGACAATAGCAGTCACTGCAACGTAGAGCCTGGCACATGCTTTCCAGTTCTTCTATGAGATTTTTACATAAACCTGGGCGAGCCACATCACCTTTCACTGCTCTACCTGTGAGGGTAGGGAGGCATGGAAAGTCAAATCTAGTCCTTCCTTACCTTAGCAGGATGATGAGAGGAGAACATATAGAGAGTGGGCACATCTTTACATATGGTTACATCTGCAGTAGTAAATTAAATAAGGTCAAGACATAGGTCAAGTGCTGGTCTGCAACTCTCCATTCAGTTAAGTTGTTACTGGTCCCTAACCCTGGTTTTGGCTTTGTTGTCTCAACCACTGCCTAGGAAGGGCACAGGGGTAGTAAGGGCAGGGCCCTCTCTCCACTGGCAGCCTGGACATTGCAGTCCTGTTTTACGGGAGAAGGGGAGCAGGTTCTGGCTGGACACACACCATGCAGTGCCAACTGGCCTTAAGACTGGAGTCCTTCACCTGCCTGTTTACTAGTGTAGACATAGCCTATAAAAACCTCTGAAAAAGGGACATTGTTTCTGGTTACAGACAACATAAAGGTAGATTAATGGTAAGAGTCAAGCATATAATGTTGTTTGTCAATTTGACCTGCAATTAGATGCATACAGACAGTTTCTTGGCTGAAGTCTTCAGGGCATGAACAATCTTTTGCACGTACAGTCATAGCCTTTGCAGGGTCTGATTCTGTTGGTAACACACTTTTCAAATGATTATCTGTAAAGAATAGACTCAGAGACTATGACCCAAAACTCAACAACACTACTTCCTTCTCTTTAGCAATGTATGTGCTGCTGTGAGGACCTCTCCTACTTGCACACTGGTGTGAGTCAGGCAAGCCAGACTACCAAGAGGTCCCGCACAGCTGCAATACACACACATTGGACTGGGAAGCACATGGACTGGGAAATCACTTCTCTAGCAAAAAGCCAAGGAACAGGCTGCTGGAAGAACTTTTGATGAAAGATACTGTTGTGTAACGAAGCACTCCCCAAAGGGAGGAAGAGCAAAACCGGTTTGAAAAATTCCTGATGGAAAATTCTGTCCTACTTAAATCAAAGCATTTTTGCAGGAATGTTTCCATCTGTAGATTTTACAAAAATAGTCTACCATTCCCTTTCAATATAGCTGAAACATTTCATTTCAGGAAATCCAGAGCATTCTCCTTCGCTGCTAGTAACACTGTACTGTATTGCAGAGTGTCTCAGAACTGACAGTCTGGGAGCCGCCTGAAGCCAGCAACTGACTGTCCATTCCTCCGTTTTTTTAGGTACAATCAACTGAAATTCAGCATCCCTGGCAGAGCTTTGTCTAGTCTAGCCTCACAAGGCTTTTTTTCATTAGTTTCATCCTGTTTACAAGTCAGAAAGTTATTCCTAGTATCTAACATAAATTTACCTCATCATTTTGGAAATATTACAGAAAAATGTCATCAGTCCCTCCCCTCCACCTGAATATGTATAGTATAGTAGGACAAATAGCATCAAAGCAAAGCATTTGATCCTTATTGAAACAAAGCACCCACATGTTAAGAAAATTTAAAAAAAAAAAAAAAAAAAAAAAGACATTTTTCTATTCCCTAAAAAATTTTTCAGAATGTTTTTCACAAGCAGGATCACAGTCAGATGTTTCTTTCAGTTTAATACTAATGGATAATCAGAATTTCCTGCAGAATTGCCATCCTCACTTCCAGCTCTGTGTTGTCTCTTTCTGAATAAATGCACTGGACTACCTCAGTGCACGTCTGCAGGTGTAAGCAGAGCCCATAGGGTGCTTCTCCAGGTTTGTATCAGCTGAAAATAACCTTGGCTGAGCTCTGAAGTATGGTACAGGCTGAGCAGGGAAGTGAGATCAAGAGGGATCTCAAGAAAAGAATGTTACAGAAAATTATTGAAGTATTCTTAAATTGTGAAGATCTTATTACCACACCAAAAGTAGGGGCAGTGAGAACAGCAGGGAACTCTCTGCAAATAGACCTGAATCTTGGCATAGAGAGATTTGATATTTACATGCTTGCACTGTAGGACATTGCTGTATTTTCCTTTTTGAGTATCCACTGGGAGTGCTATGTTTCCCAAATTAATGAAAATCAAGAGTTAAGTTAAATGACATAATAAATTCCAGACATTGATTTTTATGTTAGGAGTCATCTTTATGCACAGCATAATGTATCATCCTAAATGTCACTCATTCAGTAATACTATTATAATGCTATTCCTTGGTTATGGCCAGGAAAAAGTTGCCCAGGGCATCCATCAACAGTGTCACGATGTAATTTTTTTTTTGTCTACTATGAAACCTGACTGTAAGAGATCTCATTGGTTAAGAGAAAAACTGGGAGACAGTTGCTACCAGAGCTGGTTCAGTTATGTGTGCTCCATTCCTCTGCTCTTCTGTGTGCTCAGACACAGTTCACCTCTAACAATCAAATAAAGGCAAACGGGGATCTTTGGGGCCAAAATACTAGTAAAGGGTTTTGTAACTGGAACCTCCAAATAATGCTGATGGAGCACTGGGTGTATCACCACTATCTCCCAGAGGTACCTTATAAAACAGTGCCTAAAGGATTTTCAAATGGGGTTTGCAACAATGGGGGGCCCTGAGCTTTCCAGAGGACCAATGTCCCTTTCCCAGCTTCAACTCAGCTCAGCCTAGGCAGGGATTAAGCGGACTCTGAGGGAAGACTGCCATCTACTGAACACCAGCCTTTCGCCTGGCTGCCCTCCCAAAGACGGCTTGCTCAGCTTGGGAGTCCCATGTGTTCCCACCTGCAGCCTTCCCTGCTCCCAGGGGACGGCCTTTCCCCTCTCTGGTCTTCTCTAAATATGATGTGAGTAGTAGAAATCTATGGAAATGCCATCAAGGCAGAGAAAGAAATCAAATCCCTCTTGTATTTCCTGTTTTACAAATTAATTTCTTATTTATATAGGAAGAAAAATAACAGTTTAGTGTACCTGTAGTGGTTGGATTGTTCTAGGGGTGATTAACTCAAAGATGTAAATGTCCACATCTCTCAGCAGCACTGCAAAGGAATAATCCTTCTTCATAAAGAATAAGAAATTGATCTATCCTCTTCTAAGACCAGAATGCATTACATCTGCTGAGCAACGTCCCTATTCATCAGAACAGTAACCTGCAGCTACATTATCTGGGCCGCAAGGGTGCTCCAGTATTTTTTCATTTCATTATAATAAATTATCTGCTTGGCTATTAACATGCTTCATGTTTAAGGGAGATAGTCACCAGCTCCTAAAGGATCAGAGCCAGTTTGTTACGTAAACTGTTCCAGAGCTCATTTAGTGCCCAAGTGTTTAAATGAAACTTCCTCCTTCAGATATGCCCCATCAACACAGAGTGGAATCAATAAGGCTCATTTGAAGCAATTTATCCACCGTCGTCTATATTCCAGGCAGCGCTTGCATTCATCTCGGTACTATTAGTTTATCATATGTCTCTGAAGTATTTTCCCATCGAACTTTCTTGTTCCGTGCTCATACAGATGAATGAACAGTGTCAAAACAATTTCAATCTGTTTTATCTTTGCTGGAATTTCAGAGCTGGAGGTGGGAGGTGGGGGGATTATTTAGGTCCATGAGGGCCATGGAACAAGGACAGCATCATTTCTGATTGTCATGGACATACTTTAGTTGCTACTCAGCCTTCAGCCAAATAACCCCAAATAAGAGAAAATGGCAATTTACTGTATCATTCTAACAGCCTTTATGGTCCTTTGCTCAGCCAAGGCAGTTACCTCCTCAGAGTCTTTGTGCCACCTGAATTATATTTAAAAAACCTACCACATTCCCTTTTGCCTCCCTACCTCAGATAACAGCGAGGAATTTGGAAAATGCAGTTGTAACTTGCCTGGGTGTCAGTTTGTTATTGTTCGGTTACTGCAGCTCGTTCCTTTATTCAGCAATTACCAAATATGCAGGAGATCAGGCAACTGAAATCATCTTTATCAGCAGTTTTAATCTGAAAGAAAGGGGCATCAAGTAATAAAAGAGACAAACTGAAGTTTCTTAGCAGTCTGCTTGACTCACAGAGATCAGAGTGAAGGAGACATCTGTTCCCAAGTGACTATTTAAGAATTAACCTTTAAAGAGGGCATTTGCTAGATTGAAAAGAAATGAGAATTCATTACTTACAAAGATGTGGCCCAGACTTGTTCCTATTCTCCTGGTGAGGCATCACTCCTTTAAAGAGGCTTCCCTTGATTTTCGGATGATTAGCTGTCATTCAGTAATACCAATACACTCGAACACACATTTACTAACAAAAGTTGTCTCCTGCCTCCAATCCAGGCATCACAGGCTGTCCTACAGACTTAATACAATTCTAGCTGAGCAAAAAGCTCATTTGAATTTCAACAGCCTGTGACCACATCAAGGAACAAGCAATTTAAGGTTTCCAGGAATTTCTGGACAAGAAGCATGATATAGCTGTATAATTATGGTATAGCAATATGTAAAATATGCAACTGAGTATTTTAAATGATGCTTGTAACTCAAACTGATGCATACACTTCATATACAGCTTGATTGTCAAGACTCATATCAGTAAGATGGAGTGAAGCAGACAAAAAGATAGCTGCTTCTGTCTATCATAAGGAAAAAAATACAGAATAATTGTTTCAGTGTCATGGAGACATTGCCAAGAGGGTCTCTTTCCATTGCATTAATGTATGCACAACAATTACAGAGAGGCATTTTGTTTGCTTTTTCCAGCTGTAGAACACAGTGCGACACTTCTGCTCACACCGCTGTGTTGATGTCTACTGCAGAGGATAAAGGCTTTTTGTAGAGAACCCCCAAATTCCACTAGAAGAAAATCTTGCCTTCATATCTCAAGTGAGCATCTGCACTGTGCAGTTAAGGTTACAGTGATCTGATTTTTTTTTTCCTGTTAAATTTCAAATGAGAAAGTCTACAGTCTTACTTTGGGCTGCTTTTCATGCCTGTAATTTTTTTTTTTTTTTTTACTATGAAAATGTTTTTTTGTTTCTTGAACTCCTTCACAAACCTAAGCATGGAAAGGGCTGAATATTGAATCTGATCAGAATGCACTCAAGAGTAGACCCTGGTCTTGCATAGAGATCAGTGCAAAAACATCCTTGTCCTTTGGGCAAAAACAGGAACCTCATTCAGAGGAAGAATAGCTAAATCTTCTGCTCCTTTTTTTTAGAGAACTGACTTTTTTTGGACTAGGAAGCAAAAGTTAATAAATGCATTTCCAGGGCATTGACTTCCTTGAAATTTTGTATGAAAGAAGGCAGTTCACCTAGTTTGTGAGATTATCCTTGGTCTGTAACAATGAGATGTTTTCCATGCAAAAATCTTCACTCCACAAAAGGTGTGCTTGATTGAGAGATTTAGTGGTAAGAGGAAGACCCTTCCGGTTCCTATGTTGGAGCTGTGAAGCCCAGAAACTCCCACAAACCAAACAGCTATGGGCAAGACAGGCAAGGAAGCCTAATTACTTTCTTATACAGAACTTGTTCCGTTGACAAAAAGCTAAAAGCAAATGAAAATGAAATAAAGGGAAAGCCTATCCTGTGGGATGCTGAATGCCCTTCCCTCCACTCAGTTCCCTGGGAGATAAGGAAGTTCAGCAGCTCATATATTTATTAATTTTTGCTACAGTTCATGTGTAGAACATTTGAAAAAAAGGACACAACCTTTGCATGCTGGTGGTACCAGCCCAGTACCTTTCTTGAGAATTAGATTCACTTTGAAAAATCAATCCCAAAACATCCACTGTTCAACAGTCCCTAAACACAGTGGGGTGGGCCAAGAACAGCATGTCAGCTTTCATTTTAAATGTGCCTGATTTTAATTTCTCAGAAGATATCTTCCTGGCTATCTATATAGGGTTCCTTTCATTTTGCCTTGTGCTAGTGTCCTGATTTTTAATTTATTTAATTCTCACTAGGGTACCTGAGAGTTGATACAGTCACAGTCACATCGTAGCATCAAGCATTTGAGAATAAATAAGCATTTATGAACTTCAAAAAATTAAATTATGCAAATGTAGTTCAATAAATTGTGGAAAGATACATTATTCTCCACACTGTATTGTTTGCATCTTCTTCAAAAAAAACATTTTCAACTGTTATTATGAGCTTGATAGGACATAACACTTCCACTGGAACCACCACAGTTTAATCATGTGGCGCGATGTGTGTTCCAAGTATTTCTAAAATGGCCAGAATTTGAAATGGAAATGCACATCAAAACAGCTATGTGACCTGTGCAATAGCCAGTTTTCAGAGGTATATAGTAAACCCATCCATAAAACATCAAAATGTTCTAAAGAACAAAGTAGACACCATATGTGCACATGATGCTGAAAGAAAAGGACCCAGCACATGCAGGGCCAGACGTCATCTGCCCACAGTCCCTGTTACTCTGAAAGGACTGGGTTGCCTGCAGCCTGCATTGCATTGAGTCCCATAAGAAGATCCTTCAGTTTATAGAGGGCAAGAGGAATTTTAATGAGGAGGAATGTGGATTTTAAAAATAGGGGCATTTTAGAGAGAAGTATGTACTGATATCAAAACAGCTTGTCTTCAAGGTACAGGTACGTAACAGTGATGCCAGCTCGTACCTAGATTGAATTAATTTGGGAAATATTCTGCATAGAGCACACTCTTTTAAAGTAGAGAAAAACAATAAAACCAAGAATACAAAATGGTTTTTTTGCTAGAAATCTATGCACACTGCCCATACTCTTCAAAAGATATAACCGCCAGCATTTTTTAAACCAAAGCATACGTCTGACTTCAACCTTAAAATGGGTCTGTTTTCAGAAGAGATCTGAACACTCACAGTTTTACTAATTTCAGCAAAGAAGCTGAGAATAGGTAAAGTAACCTATTACTCTGGAAAATGCAGATCATTATACATCTCCTCTAAAAATTTAATTATATAAAAGAAGATCTTGGCTAATCAAAGTCATACAGGAAGTCTGTGCAGCGTGACTCATGCCATCCTCTGCATTGTGCTGGCAGAAAACAGAGCTGGTGAAGGCAATGCCTTCCCTGTCTCAGTGCAATGCACTCGTCTGGCAGCTGCAGTGGACTCTGGCCACTCCGAATTCTGGCAGGGGAACAGGCAGGGTGTGCCAGGACCTCACTTTGTACAAGCCAGAAAGTGACAGTGGAAGTATTGCAGTAAGAAGTAGTTATGATTTTCTACAGGGCACAGATCCTGTTACCTACCTCTCTTTTCTTGATACCTACTGTGCTCTGATAATCATGGTGCTCAATTATACAACTATATATAAAATACCTAATGCTCCAAGAAGTAACATTTTTCAACATTAAATTAAGGTTGCTAAAAATAAAGTCTACTTCCTGAAACTTTTCTCTGTAAGTCAGAAGAGTAATGCTGTATTTATAGCAAAGACGATACTGCTATTAAATCGTTCAGTCAACTAGGGATTGAGTGAACTGGGAAAATTATTTTAACTGTTACTTAGCTGAAGAGCTTTTAACGACAGTTAAATTTTACAACAGTGTTTCTCCCCCACCCTTCTTTTATTTGATGTTATTGTATCTGTCAATATTTAACAGGAAGATGCACAGAAGATTAAAAAAGTTGGTGTTCAGCTGATCATTCTGAACCTAGACATGGTGGCAAGTATGAATTGGGGAAGGCATCTAAGAAAGTAAGCATTACACTTAAGACTGATGAAAGATGATTTATCTGTTAAATCTCACCACAGCAGGTTACTGATCTTTATTGGTGTGATACCCTAACTGCGCCAAAGACTGTCTTCCATCTACCCGTCCATAGAAGAAAATATGTCCCTGTGGCACAGGTACTCAATGTAAGGTCAGCTCTCTCTGGAGGAAGGTTTACCTGGAGATGCAGGACTATGCAGGGACACCACCAGGAGAAGAAGCACATTTTGTCCCTGACAGCTGTGTTCAGGAGCAATGGCTTACAAAGGGGTAAAGCATAAAGTTTAAGCTTGTGGTATGGTGTTTACTGGGATTTTTTGGCTCCCGTGATGTATTTTCAGTGACATTAATAGCAGTGTCAAGGTCTGTTTCTTGGGAAATACCTTGCAGGATAAAGTGTTTGGAGAGGCTTTTCAATTGTAATTGTACAAAAGGTACAAAAATGGGGGTATGATTTTTCACTGATTCTTTTTCTAGACTATTGAACCTCCAGAAATGCAACCGCTTGATCAGCTGTTTTAGTCTGTATACTTCTGGAAACAACATGGGAAAGTATTTTACATTTTCACATAACAGTGATTTTAGGAGAAAACATTGACCTTTTTCCATCAAAATAATATGCAGAATGGCATTCATCTCACCTGGTTTTAGCCATCTCAAATTTAGACATTTACTTTAAGATTCACCCTATAACTAACAGAAAGACCAAAGAACCTCCAGACAGAGATTCTCTGATCCTAAAATAATTGGCAAAGATGACTAGTGCAGAGTGAGGTGATTTTCCCTATTAGGAGCACAAGTGGAAGGTAGGAGGATTTATATTCTGTTTTACTGTTTTCATAAGGTACAAATCTTCACCATAAGAACTATTAAGAGATGCCAGCTGGAAACATTCCCACTTAATATTTTAATACGATTTTCCCAAGAGGAAATGTTTCACTGCCAGTTAAGAAATTTGAAAAATGCTTGTTTGAAAAGGAACATTAGGAGGAAAAAAGTGATTTTGCAATACATCTCAATAATAGAATTGTTAAGTAATGGGATAAAAAGCTTGACTGCACTCACACAGGGGAGCACAGAGACACAAAGGTCAGAAGGGAACTCAAATTACACCCTGTCCCACTTCTTTCCATGTTGATGCCAACCATCAGCCCATCAAAGGCCCCTCTCCACACCCATGAAGGAGCACAGGGGCTCAAGGCAGGTGGAGGAGCCCCAGTAACCCAGTCAGAGAAACAGCCCCTTCCCGGTTCCTCTGGGACTGTCCCAGGAGAGCCTCAGCACCACAGGCTGGAGACACCCCCCACCGCAAGGCAGCGGGAGCTGCTCTGCAGGTCACCTTTCACACTGCCTGGGGCATGGGACACACTGGGGGCTGCAGGGGAGGAGCATTTCGGGACTGCACAACACTGATGCTGGACAGGAACCAGAGGTGGGGAAAGGGAAGGATCAAGGTTTTGGTCAGGGGGAACATGCATAGGAAGACAGAGGAATAAAGGGATAAAAGGGATCTGTCATGTATGGACAGGTGCTGGTCAGTACACTTGTCTGTGCCCTGAGCCCAGCCAGTGCAGTCTGTCCTGGCTTCTCACTAAAGGTCTTTCTAGCTCTTTTCCTGGGTGAGGGATGATCTGTGTGTGTGTGTGCGTATCTGGGAGTGAGGTAGGAAGGAGGGGAGAGTGATGACCCAGATCAGCTGCTGAATGATTACAGGAGGGATGCACAGTGCATGGGGGGGTGTGTGAGTGTGTCAGTGTGTGTGTGCACAAGAAGGTCTGTACCAGCAGCTGGAGTGGGGTCTCACACGTCCAAGTGCCGGAAACTGGGGAGACTGGGACCCAGGGGCAGCTATTGGGTGTCTGAACCCAGCTGCAGGAGATATCCACGTTGTTCACATGTATGTATTTCCACCGGCAGACCTCTGTCCTGCTCAGCCAGAAAGGGGAGCAGGATGATAAAACAGAATTAACATTTTCAATTTTATTCAAACCATATACTTCAACTGACTCAAACAAACTGTGGAATCTTGCTTTAAATAATGCCTTCATACTGTGTTAAATGGGTTTTTCCTCCTGTTTTGAAGCACAGTATTCCAAATGATACCAAAGATCTATTTATTGCTTTTAGAAAAACTTACTGGCATGGATTTTAAAAGTATTCACATCGAGAGTAGAAAATGTCTGAATGCCTTTCTGAAACTACAAACTTGAGGAGCAATTCAGAAATCACACAGGGGAAATTTTATGGCCTCAGTAACACCGTAGGACAGGTTAAATGATCATGATGTTCCCTTCTGGCCTTAAAATTTATTAACTTCCTCCCATTTTTCCTGTTGATAGGTTCAGTGAAACTTTCCAACTACACAGCTCTCTGTGGATATTATATGGTAGCTGCATATAATTACTTCCATCTTAGAGCACGAAAAACTGAGATTCAGAGAAGTGACACAATCATCATGCAAGAGTACACTAGAACCCACATTAGACCTTAGATTTATTGACTGGCCCTCCTACGTGTAGTCCATCAGCCTCCCGGTCTCTGACAAGTTAGTTAAGTCCAGTGTTCCTTTTTCTCCCCTTCAATAAAATAAGGGCCATAACACCTTCTTATTTCTATTTACCTATAACTGCTGTCAAAGGTGATTTCAGATCATGTGGAATTTCTTCAGCTATTTCTAAGCAAGCTACCTAGGGCAATGTTAGCTGTGTAGCTACAGTAACGTGGAGCTCATTGCAAAATAATCACCTTAGCATTTAAAAAAACATATTTTGCATCCTCTGCTATAATACCTGTTACAATGGCATGAAACTTGGACCAAGTGCCTGTACCACAGTGGCTAGTTTAGAGCTAGCAGAGGCATTCAGAGTGGATTCAATCTATGGTTACACACCGTTAACAGTATACAGGTACCCCAAGTGCAGCTGTGAAAATACACTGCAGTTTTTTTATTTCATGTGCACCTGATATCTGTATCAGAGGCTTGTGGATTCTTCAGGAGGTGTGATCATAACTTGCATATGCACCAATCTTATCTTTGATCATCATTCTGGGTAAAAGTATTTACATTTTAAATGATGCATACTCATACAACATTTAATATTAATAAAAAATAATTATGACACTCTTCCTAATAAATAGTAGAGAGCAAAAGCTCCTTAGAATTTGCAGTTTGAGATATAAAGTAAATTGGATTTTAATACTTAATTATGTTGTTAAAAATTGAAGAACACTTTTTACAGCACATTTAAAAAATATATTTCATGTACAAACTCTCAGAAGCAACTTAAAAAAACATGGAATGGAAATACTCTGCAGTGGCTCAGGTTTCTCCTCTCCAGCTGAATTTAAGGTCTGATTACAATGAGCTGTTTTCCACATCAGCTCTGCCCTTTTCTCCATTTTACTTAGAATCTACAAAAGCTTTAGGAAGAGATGATAGGATAATGAACACAGAATTTATAGCACTATGCAAGTGACGAGTATCATGAACAGTTCTTTCAATCAGCTCTCCCAGCAGCAGCCTGTAAGCAACGCCTAAGCAAAGACACGAAATCAAAAGAACTGAGAAAATACACTGAAGAACTTGCATCCTTCATAGAAATAACAAATACGAAGGGCATCTGTCCCCAGAAAGTGCATTCATCACACACAGAGCCCTGGACTGTGTGACAGGTAGCACAGCTGTAAAAATGTCTTTCTTTCCTCCAGGTAGGAGATTGCCGTCACTGCTTTATACATAAACCCAGGGTGCACTTCAGCCTGCCTCTGTCCTACCAGGCTTCCTAAATCTTGCTAAGTCCCAGGCAGAAAACCTTCCTAGCAACCCTCCTAACCCCACACAGTCCCTTACACTTATTAGGTCCGTCTCTACTTCATATTAGTTATTGATGCTCAGCAGTGCCTTCTGAGGGAAAATTAGTGTCTGTTCCCTAACTAGAAATTTGTTTGTGGATGAACAGGCACTTGGCTTCTGTCTAAATCCCTCAGAAAACCCAAATGGTTAGAGGTGGTCACAGATGTGACTAACACTACATCATACCCTTATGACCACTTCCTGACTAGTAATCTAAACTTAACAGCATTACCACATCCTTCCTCAGGTGTCTCTTTTCCAAGGCCAAAAATGCTACCTTACCTATCCCTTCTTACACAGAAACAATTCTCTATCTGTAATTATTTTTTCTGAGGGGTTAAATGCTTAAAATTATATACTCTGCTAATGCTATCCTGAGATATTTTTTAGTATGTATTTGTACATTTTCTATGGACAGAAAAAGGAACACAATAATTACAATAATCACAGCAAATACAAAAACAAGTAACTTATCCGTTGCTTTTAGTCTTGATTACTTACTTTGATGTCACTTTCTTTTTATTATTTTCTTATTTGTGCTCTTGTTTTTCTTTTTGTCCATGACCATTAGCTTCTACTTGAGTGTACTGATCAGTAAGGGGGATATGTTTTGCAATTCTCAAATACAAAACTCATGCCAGAAGAGGCAGGAAACTGTCTTCTTTCACTGAGAAGAGACACAGTACAAAATATACATGTGTTTCACTTAAGTTTTTCTGGGAAAAATACTTTCACAAGCATCCTACTACATTAATCTAGTCATTGGTCTTATAAACCACGGAAAGACAAAGCATGAGATTTGCTATTATTTCAGTTTTTAAGTATATGATGAAATTAAATTATGGAGATGTGGCATTTGGACATATGAGAGAAGGAGAAAAATCCAGACTGGAGGAGCAGGAAAGAGGATTCTGGGCTGTTAATACAATATTTAAAGCTTTTATATACATATTGCAGTTTTTTTCCTTTCAATGAAGCAAGCTTCAGCTTTTCAAATTAATGACTGTGAAGGATTTCACAAGGAGAGAGAATTAATGTGAAAGAACTTCGCACTTAAACCAGGGTTTTGTTACCTATGCCAACATATGAAATGATGGCAAATTAGACCAAAGATCTGTATAGAAGCTATTTTGAGGAAGCAGGGAGAGGAATGGCACAGAGCAGCTTGGCAAGTCCTAGTTGCTTGGGAAGACTGATAGCACACCCATCTGACAGAATTAGCCCATGGATCTTAGCACAGGAACTTCAGTTCCCTTTTGTGGCCAGGATTCTTGCCAGTTGTCTCCTCTTTCATCCACAGGGGGAAAAAAAAATCTTCAGTATTAACATATTTGTTGAATGAGGCATATAATTCTGTCTTTCACTATACTCCATTTCTCATAAGACACATAAGCTATTCTCAGAGTTCCCAGCTGAATGCAGCTCTGAGCTTGTGGAAAGGATTACAGAATTTTATTTGAATAAAAGCTAGTACTTGCATTTTGTGCCTGGTATGATTACTGAAATCACAATATGTTCCTTTTTATGTATGGAGTAGATTTACACCAGCGTATGTGGTAAAGGATTTCTCTGCCACTGGCAGAGAAGAATATCAGCTGGAGCATCTCCTAAGGCCACACACTCAAAGTACACCTGTTATTACACGCTGTGGTCCTCCTCCACTGCCATAAAACACAAGGCCTACATATTTGCATGCGCATAAACTAATGATAGATGACTCACATTCCAAATTACTGTTGAGGAAGCCAAGCCCCAGGCACCCACTCATTTTCATGCAAGCATGCCAAGATGAGATTATATCCTTTAGCCAAAATGGGATAAAAAAGACCCTTAAAAATACTAATAATTCTGGCTTAATCAATGATTATTGCTCTTTTTAAATGGAGTTTAAAATTTGTGCAATTTGATTTTCTTTTTTTTGTTAAACCCAGCACTATTTTTGCCAGTATGGAAAATCTGCCATGCTGCAGTAACACTTCAGGTGCATAAGTACAGTTTAAAAATTGGGCCAGTGTAGCTTTAACATGGGGATGGGACCTAGTTGTTCCTTCTCTGTAATATATGGGGAAGCTGAAGGCAATTCACATTTTTGCATGTCTCCATAATAGTTTCAACCCAACTAATTATCCTTCTCCTAGCCTTTTTTTCAAGGCTACATAAAACCCCTGAGTGTGACACCAGCAGAATTCAGGTGAAGATGGTACTGAGTGGTGAGATTCATGGAAGAATTATTTCAGAAATTATAGTTTGGTAGGGTGGATTTAACTCAACAGAATATTCCACAAGAAAATATTTCTATAGAAACCTCTATCTTTCTCTTGCCATGCCTTTTAATTAAGTCTGAAACCTTGTATGGCTATAATCAATGTACACAAAATAAGTAAGCAGGCAGCTGCAAATACAGCTGAGGAAAAGAAAGGATGTCATGGGTTTCTAAACAAAGATGTGACATATTCACTGGAGGAAGAAGAAAATAGAAAGTACAGAAAGGAAGATTATAACCCAACAGGATTCTCTGATTTTACATTCTCCTTCTCATCTATTTTCATTCTGCTAGAACATGGGATGGATGCCAGAGATGCATCAAACTGTCCAAGTATAATGTAAGTAGTCAGGGAACAGATGTTCACAACAGTTTCTGGTCAGTGCAGGGATTTTATTACCTGCCCACAAGCTTCTACCCACTGTGAAACTGCATTTCTTGAAGATGCACTATATCAGATTATATCAAATTACATGTATTCTGTAAGGTTGAACGACCCTCATCAACTAGCAATGTAATACAACATCTCCTCCCTTCCTCTTGTCGTCCCTTTCTCCAAGACTAGTTAGAAGTTACTTACACTGGCCAATATTATAGTGCGGGCTTCCAATGCTCAAATACTTTAGAAATTGACTTTGAGAGTTAGCAATTTCCTACAGTGTGAACAGGTGGGAGAATGCTGGAAACTGAAGGTGAGCAACAGTTCTCCTTCCCTTCTCCCTTGTATGTGCAGCAAAGGTCACTACTCTGATCCACCTCTTCACACTTTCAAAGGAAGAAGACAGTGTGCCAGTTCCAAAAATCTGCCAAAACTTTTTTCCTTTTTTATTTTGTCCACAAAAAGTAAGAAAATGGTAATTTCTCTCAGTTGATCATCATGGTATAGTGGATTTTTTCATTTAAGAAGAAAGAGTAACCAAACACACTGATGGGATTTGAACATATGTGGATTTATATACAGAAGCCAATATATTGACATGAGTGGAACTGGTAACAGAAAGAAGAGATTACTGAAACTGAGAAAATGATGACTGGACAAATGCCAGTCAATGAATCAAATATATGACTTCAGCAGCATAAAACATTTACTGTGCATAAGGGATAAGCTTACACAGCAACAACTGTAGACCACTACATCCTTTTGCTAGCTTTACGTAGGTCAGCACCAGTGCAATAGCTGTAGCTTAGTGGACCTTTGTATCTTAAGTTTTTCCCAGCTTCCCCAGAGCCCACACCAAGAATGTGCTATCATGGCAGCACTGCCAGCAGAATCCAAGAAAAGCAATTTTAAGCCAGCTGAGGTTTGTCTAAACATACTGCATTATAGTTATAGCCTCAGCCTTAATTGCAGATGGGAGAATTCAAGTCTCCATCATCATACTTGGTGTGTTTGAGGGTGTATATGACTTGTTTTCAACATTTCCTTTAAGAAGGAAAATGTTTCTGGACTAGGTTAGGCAGAACTTCTGGAAGGAGACAAAAGATTGCACATTTTCATGGAGAGCTTTTGTGCATATTTGGGAACAAAAGGCTCAAGACACTGTATGCTATGATGCATGAAAGAATCACAGCACAGAGAGACCTCAGAGGCAATGGAAAGGTATTTCCTAAGACCAAAGGGGTCTCAGTAGTTTTTTATAAGCTAGTATTACAGTGTCAACTGCAGTAAAGCTTAGAAGCAAGAACTCATTGGCTAGGCCACAGTGGACAGGGTAAGAGCTGTATGTAAAACTATTATTTTTCTTGTTTTTAACATCCAATCTGTGTTCCCTATTTGCTTAGATCTTTATTTTTAAAAGTGACATTCCATTCAAACAAAACAAAACTTTGCTGATTTTGAAAACTTTCTGATCTCTTTGGAGAGCTGACCTGGAGCCAACCCGAGTATATTGACCTCACAGCTATGGCCAGCTTGTGGCACCATCTCGGCTATCCAAGAAAAAACAAAGTTAATAATAGATTCATAGAATCATAGAATGGTTTGGGGTGGAAGGGACCTTAGAGCAAGTTCCAACCCCCCTGCCATGGGCAGGGACACCCTCCACTAGACCAGGTTGTTCAAAGCCTCATCCAACCTGTCCTTGAACACCTCCAGGGATGGGGCATCCACAACTTCCCTGGGCAACCTGTTCCAGTGTCTCACCACCCTCAAAGAAAAGAAATTCTCCCTAATATGTAACCTAAATCTACCCTCTTTCAGCTTGAAGCTGTTACCCCTCATCCTATTGCAACAGGCCCTGACAAACAGTGCCTTCCCATCTCTCCTGTAGCCCCCTTTAAGTACTGGAAGGCTGCTATAAGGTCTCCCTGGACACTTCTCTTCTGTAGGTTAAACAACCCCAAATAGTGGCCTACCTAGGCAAATAACACTTCTCTGTAAAGTGGCCAGGAATACTTATTGCAGCAAAGGTGAAAGAATTTCTTCCTCTCTTTCACTTCTCTTTAGTATTCCACAGTATTTTCAAGTTATGAAAAAAAAAAAAAAAAAACCTGTTAGAAAACTTTGCAATCTTTACATATCCTTCACTGTAGTAGAAAGGTTGTGTACTTGATCCTTAAATGCTTATTGAATTGCATATGAGTGGAAGATCTCTTTTCTAAGTCCACTATTTTGAACAGAAGGACAATATAATGTTGCCTTATGTCATGAGGGTCCACATGGTACATACTTTCATTTTCATTCGTGTCTAGGCTATCTCTTAAAACAGTCCTGAAACAAGTGTTCTAGTTGGCTCTCCAGGCACCGTCATATCACACTAGACTTCTGTGAAGAAACAAAATAAGCATGGTAAATAAAGCTTTCTGTATCTTTCCACTGTCATAAAACCAACAATGAGAAACTCTGTTCTTTCTTGAACCAAAGTTCCTGAAGTGTCTTGGAAAGATAAAATATGGAATACACTAAGCAGGCTTTTTTTTTTTTTTTTTTTTTTGTTCTGCACAAAAAATTTTCTTCAAATATGTTAGCTAGGTAGCTGAGAATAAAACATTTTTAAAAGAAAAAAAGAGAGAAACAAAACACTAAGCTGGATCCTTCTTTCCCTGCTTAAAATGCCCTAACACTCGAATGTTGTGTAAATGGTTCTACACCATCTGGCAGTTACAAGGAGAAAAACAAAACATCATTTGCAGGTACTGTACTTCTCACATTTTGAATAATGTACCACAGTGTACTAATTGTCATAACATGCAGCACAATATACAAAGAATTTAAAGTGCAGTATGTTCCCTCTCATTCATATTTATGCTACACTGTTCAGGAATGCACTTACATTGCGTGGAATTACTATTCTGTGTATTGTCTGGCTGTGTAGATTACATGTGATATACGAGAGAGAGAGAGCAGATTATTAGCCAACTGTATCCTGAGCTGCATCAAAGGAAGCGTGACTAGCAGCTCGAGGGAGGTGATTCCACCCCTCTGCTCTGCTCTCGTGAGACCACACCTGGCGTACTGTGTCCAGGCCTGGGCCCACCAACACAAGAAGGCCATCGAGCTGTTAGGGTGGGTCCAGAAGAGGGCCATGAAGATGATCAGAGGGCTGGAGCACCTCCTGTACAAGGCCAGGCTGAGAGAGTTGGGGTTGTTCAGCTTGGAAAAGAGAAGGCTCCAGGGAGACCTTATAGCAGCCTTCCAGTACTTAAAGGGGGCTAAGGAGAGATGAGGAGGCACTCTTTATCAGAGACCGTGGTGATAGGATCAGGGGTAATGGTTTTGAGCCAAAAGAGGGTAGATTTAGGTTACATATTAGGAAGAATTTCTTTACTGTGAGGGTGGTGAGGCACTGGAACAGGTTGCCCAGGGAAGCTGTGGATGCCCCATCCCTGGAGGTGTTCAAGGCCAGGCTGGATGAGGCTTTGAGCAACCTGGTCTAGTGGAAGGTGTCCCAGCCCATGGCAGGGGGGGTGAAATTTGATGATCTTTAAGGTCTCTTCCAGCCCAAACCATTCTGTGATTCTATGATTATACAGAAATGACATACTTTCCACAATGCAGTCTTGCATGACTGGAAATGCACTATGGATGACAATCACAGCAACACTTTCTTCCTCCATGCTGATACAAGGAACCTCTCAGTGCCTCGTACTGGGCTCCAGCACTCTCACAGACTGCAGCCTATGCTGCAGCTGTTTCCACTGAATCCCTACAGATCTGCACAGACATCAACAAGAGCCAGCTCCCTCAGCACGTGGCCGACACCCAGGTCTAATAAGATTCAGCAGATCAGTTTAGGATGTGCTGTTCTCTCTCTGAAACAATCCTGCACCCATTCTCCTGCTGTAATGATGCTGAACACAGCCCCAGTAAACCTATACCTGTACTGTGCTCCATTCAGACACCAGCAAGTGTGTTTTCTAGTTGCCTTGTATGCTTATGGTGGTCACTGGGAGCACCATCGTCTCTGGGAATGAAGCAATGACAGTCTTCACAGTAGCTCATGGAGGGTCCCATGCTGCACCTCCCTGGGCTGCTATTTTTGAAGACAGCCAGAATGGCAGCATAGCCCTCTGTTTCTTTGGAAATGCATGCCTGTTCTTACACAATTCCACCGACAGGAATTTAGAGATGGCAAGTAAAGGGCATTGATCATGATCCAGAAATGGTGATGAGCAGGACCTTTCCAGGACTTGGTATCATCACAGTCTTAGAATATAGATGGTAGCAAATTATTCCTCACAATCCTTTTAAGCTGCTCTCACATTTTTGTAAATTGCAGTCTCTATGAGATGTAGTTATTTGGGGAGAATCTTCTGAAGATTTCTCTCTTCCTGGTTTACTTCCAGCAGACCTCCTCTTCCTTAAGGAAGGTATCATTAAAACTTACACAGCTAGACAAGTTAGCATGTGTCAGCCAGTCTGGGATAGCTTTCCATACATATCTCCTCAGCCCACATCAAGGCAATTAGTTATTTTAACCTTCTATCTCTGAAAGCTTACATTATGGAAATGTCTTGCTCTATCAGTTGGAGAAATGCATACAGTAGCGTCTTCCCCAGCAGACTCTTATGCCTTCTGTCATCACAGTTGTTCTCTCATCTTTCTCTCCTCCACCACATCCAAACTTCATGCTTACTGCCGCTCTTTCCTCATCCGCTATCCATCCTACGCAGCTATGCCCCCCTGCTTCAGTTCAGTAAGGTTTTTCCTTCATTAAGTGTGCAGGCTACACAGCAGACTCAGCCACAGAGTGAAGCTGGCACCTTACAAGGTCCTGCTTCTGTCTTCTGTATGTCTTCATTATATTGAGAAATAAATTATCTTGTTAGTTACATTATTACATTTTAAGTTCACAAGTAAATCTTATTATAAAAGTGTAATGATACAATAAGATATTTTATTCGTGCATTTAGCCCTCACTCTCTGACACTTAATTATATCTACTGCTGCATGGTGATCTGAAACATTAATTTGGCAAATCAACTAAAATCCTCCATAATAGACTGATTTCCTGCCCTGTTCTTAAGGTTCTAGTTTACTACATACTGAAATTACTTTAAACATGTGTCCAGTGAACTTTTGAAGAGCTTGATGGGAATTAAAAAAGGAAGACTGCAAAGGGAGTGTTTCATTAAGAACCGCAGAGAGAATAAAATCTGAACTTGTGTATAGGATGAGAAAAGAAGCTTTGCAAAGACAGAAATGGGATCTTCCCTGTCATGAGCAACACAGTACCCATGTATCTGTTCCACCACAGTACGACAACCACATACCCAAAGAGTGCTATGCTATGACACAGGGCAAGCAAGGCTGCTTCTCGGCTTTTTATGGAGATTTGGCTCAGAGGATCTTCGGCCCAGAGGACCTTCTTTCATATGCAAATGTGCACACTGCCATTCTCATTCATGGGCACGCTGGCCAAGGAAGTTGTGGTTTGAGCTAGACACTCCACACAGTGGAGCCCTGATCAAGATCCAGCACACAACATCCAGATTTTTTCTTTCAGGTAACCACCATTTGGCCTGTGCTCAGGCCCCCTACAATGCCCCATCACCTTAGTGTGGATAGCACTAGAGCTGTCTTCAGTCTTGAAAGTAAAAGCCATAGGTTATTCTCCCTGTTATCTACCTGTACATCCCTTATCTCACTGTAGGAGCTGATGGGGCAGCCAGTGACTGCACAGAGAGCCAGGGCCAGACATCCTGAAGGTAAATCAGGCCTGGGGTCCACTTGGGTAGTAGAAGATCCATATAATGCTCCCCAAGAACTCTAGCAGGTCGACTCCACCACAGCCCTGAAGGTATTCCAGCAGACACAGCTTGATATTTTTATTGGAGCACTTAGGGGTCGTTCATCAGACAGCAATGCCAAGGCCCTACATCTCCCAGTAGCAGCATGTCAAACATGCAAAGCCCTATTGCAAAGCTCCTTTCCCACCTGCCCCCTACACAGCTGAACTGTCCCAGCCTGCATCCAGAAAGAGCCCAGAAGTGCTTGCAGATGTGAGAGCTACAGAGACAAGCCTGTGTGGAGTTAGAGCTTGAAGGGGGAAGAGAAGGAAATTTGATCTGCAAATCTTAATTTACTAAATCCTCTGAAATTGAGAAAAAAAAATTATAGTTCACAAACTACTTATAAATTGTGTGGATGACACTGAGATGATCTCCAAGCAAATAATCTTCTCCCATGCTGAAAACAAGCCTGAGCCTGGTAATGCACACTTTCATTAAGGAGCCCTCAGACAATATAACAGGGACATTTTCATTTCCATAATGTGAACAAAACAAAGGACGTAATTGCATCTCATAAACATGAAAGACATCTACCCTCTTTAAGTAATAAAGCTGACAAATTTTCCCACCTAGTGTAAAGAAAAGTTGAAGAAAAAGGGCCATGCCTTTTCCCTATGGTGATAAATAAGGCTAAGAATGTTCCAGTAGAGTTACTGCACAAGATGTTTAAGACAGTTTAAGGGACTTTGGCACCCAGCTTTCGCTGAACACCAGCTGGAGGTGGATGGCTAACTATCCTACACTCCTTCAAATATCCTTCTGAAAACTATATTCATTTCATCACCTCAGTAAAATTTTGTCTTCTGCTTGCATATCACATATCCCATCAAACTTGGGACTTGCCACTTTAAACAGAAGACTTACTACCAGTAAACATGTCTTTTCTAGCCTGACTCCAGCACGGCTCTATTCATCAGTAATAAACTCCGAGCGTAAATCTTTTTTACTGCTGTGCTTCTCTGTGTGTCAAAATTTCACATACAGATTTGCTATAAGCAAGTCCAACTTCCCCTGGAAGTTTAGGAGGCAAACTCTGCAATGACAGAACATTGTAAGTTATATGCGACTGTAAAAACATTCAAGTGACAAAATATAACTATTTGTTATTCAGGGAGAGTATCAAGGCAACAATTCATGCTACACTTTTTAGAACAGCTAAACCTCTATAGCTGAGACAAAACATTAAAAAAATTTCAGATCTCACTAGGACACTAAAAGAAGTTACCAGGTTTTAATAAGAAGTCAGTCCACAAGTTGTCTACTAGGAGCTCAGCCTTTTTGTTAAAGTCTGGTTCCAATTGTGATCAACTCTACTGAAAATTTAAAAATTAGTTCACGAACTCTTGTAAAGGTCTACTCCTTAAGGACAGCATGATAGAAGGACATTAAGACTTGAAATTATATCTCTATTAGCTGTACTTCACCTCTTCTTTTTTTTCCTACTATCACTTCTATCCTTACAAATTTAAGTAATTTCCTGTCCTCCACATTCACAAGCCTGTAAGCCACCATTTCACATCAAATTCTGGAAAAGATGTTACAGAGAGAAAAGCAGTCAAAACTCATGATTTGACCAGTACATGCATACTGCTTAACCACGAGGCTGGGTGCAAGTTTACGATACGGTACATAGGCCAACTGCAGAAGACATGTACTTGAAGTCGCAACTGTTTTCTTCAGTATGTAACATTTAGGCAAAATGCCTAAAAGTGGTGCTGCAATGGTATGGACAGCTTAGGTTCCCTTTAAGGGTCTAGCTCAGAGGGTCTCTGAAAATCAGTCACCCACTGTCTGGGAATAGGTGTAAATTAGTCTTATCATATAGGAGTAAATAATTGCTTCTTAATACAATCTTCCTGCGCTGATTGTCCAGTAGACGATGATTCTTTTTTCTTTAATGCTGCTTTAAGAATTAGTTTAAATTACGGAGTAAAGGAGCCCTTCTGATCTTGATATTTCAACTTGAGAAAAAATAACTTCAGTTATTTCAGCTCCTGTAGTCAAACTATCAACTTAGGCAATTATTAAGGAACAATTAGTTGCAATGCAGTTCTGAAAGAAGTCATTAAAAACACATATATGAATAGAACTTGAATTCTACCAGTAATAAGCAGAAAGAATTTTACACAGTAATCATGATTCTATTTTTAGAGAATTATATAAAACAAGCTTTTTCTTGAATCTGACATGTTTGAACAACATATATACGAAAAGACATTTTTGTTTAGTAACCAAGAAATATCACTCAAGAATAATGCAAAAACTTAGAAATATATACCATTACCCTCTCAGCAATTGGCAAAATCAATACCTTATTGCATGACCTACAGTAGCTTTTCCTGGGGGAACAATAAATTGAATCTACTTGCAAACAGTGGTGAATAGCACCCTACACTTTCCTAGAACTCCATTTGTCATGTATGATTTACCACTATTTTTTCATTTCATGATGCAAGTGTCACTTGTTGGTCTTATCTTCCTGTAGAAAGCAAATTATTTTAATGAAGGCCAACTGTATGAGTTGGGAAAAAAAGGCAGACTGGTCATGATATTTCAATTAAATGGAAAACCATCCTACATGAATGGCGTGAACAGTACCCTTCCTGACCACAGAGTATCTTAATGCAGTGACCCCAGAAGGGAAATGCTCTCATCTCTGAGATGTACCTTAGGGATACTAAAAAATGTAAAAGTCAGAGTGGAGAAGACTGAAAACAAAGCATGTTTCAGCCCTCCTTGCACAGAGAAGGACTTTAAAGAAGACAGTTTTTATTTGTATTGGCAATTATATTATTATTAAAACACCTAGAATTTTCTCTTCCAGTTAACCCTGTCTTACTCTGTTAAGAACCCATTGTGTTAAATACTGGAGAAATCGATAGACAGAAGCCCCCATGAATTACAGTTCAACTGAAGCAAAAGGCAAACAGTGAGAAGGAATGGAGTAAGAAAACTGAAAGAAAAAAAACCCCAGCTACTATCTTAGACTACAAACATTACAGAATTTGTTGTTTGTAGGGGAGAGATGAGGAGAGGACAATGGATAAATGATCTGACTTTGGGAACCTCTTCTGTATAGGATTGATGGCATGGAACAAAGAGCACCATTGTCCACAGAAGTAGTTAGACAAGCAGTGGAAATTGGTGTCCTTGCCAAGGATGTGGGGCATTCACAAGAAATTACGAAGGAGAAGCTATGACACCTCTTCAGGACAAGAACCTGTGAGGTACCTTGGCAGGGGTTTAAGGTTCAGTTTTCCGGAGATTACAAGCTTATTTAAAAGAGCACAGACATACAATCTCCCTCCAAATTTCCAGTTTTTGTAGGTTAGGGAAGAAATGTAAATGTTTTCTAAGAAATTAATGCAGTGGAATCTGGTTTGCTTTTGCAGAGATCTCAAAGAGATCTGAACTCCACAACAAGTATCATACACTTCCTCAGAATCTCGTTGGCTAACACCAGCTCTAGTAAATATAGTGTTCTGGGTGAAACTAGCACAGATCTGTATTATTCGTATATGTCTAGTAGGTAGAGCTGCCACATGTGATGTAAATCATTATATTTAATAAGAAGTCTAACAACCCCTGCTCCCCCTCAGCCCCAAAATTCTCTTGAATGGAAAAATCAGGTGTTCTCCAAAATGTCAGCCTGTTGTGTTAGTCTGGTATTAAATCGATATCTCTCTCTAATGCCTTGTACTACTCAATTTGTTTGGGGTTTGTTCTTTTTTTTTCCCTATTTTCCTATGTAAGTAATTGTTTTATCAAACAGATTTGATCACCACATAGCAATCTCTGTCTGAGGTTGAACCACTACTAATTCAACCACAGATCTTTAGACCTTTCATGTAGTTTAAAAGTGAGTTAAAGATGTACCATCAGAGCAAAGAGAATTTGCAAGATGAATTTGAGTGTTCATGTCGAAAAGAGGTAGCAGTAAAATGGAAGACTGGCACATATAAAAAAGACTGAAGCAGTTACTGGTTTATATTTTAGTTCAACACTTAAATATCTTCTCTACTGAAAGCTGATAAATCTTTTCCATTGATCATGATTTGTGAGTGTTTCACTTATCAGTTGCATAGATATTTTTCATAATTACAGAGGAAACAGAACTGCCCATGTGCTATGGACATGCTGCAGTCTTCTGAGCTGCAATATTTATTTTGCTTTATATTTAAGGTATCCTTCTGGGTAATGGTCAGGAAGCAGTGAGGGCTGGGGGCTCAGTCCTGAGCTGAAATGGGGCCCTAGAGCCCTGGGCAGGGGATCCAGGTGGGGTCCTAGGTGCGGTAAGGGGTGCCTGAGGCCCTGATACTAGTAATTTGAAAGGCTTTTCTCCCCTCAGGAGTAGCATATTATCTGCCCCAAGACTGCATGTGAAACTTGCTCTGTGTACTTGAGTCATCATTCATCCTGAAGGACATTGTTTCCTGGTCACTCCCTGGGAAAATGAAAATTCATGAATGCATTCTGTTAAGGGCTTTGGTCCTTCTCTTTTCCTTTCTCAATTCTTTCCTCTTGTTTTCATCCCAGCATGCACCTCCTAGACATGGAGTACTCTAACAAGCTTGGTAGATGCTGAAATATTAAATTCACTTTGAACTATTCGAAGAAACAGGAAAGATTAAAACCACTTACATCTCCAGATCAACCACTCAACTGCTTAACCTGCATTTGCAAAAGAGAAGAGGAGGCAGTACTATGAGAGCCAAAATGGTGCATGGGGCTGTAGTGACCCATTTCAGCTTTCAGGCAACCACCTGGGCCCTGGTTTCAGTGATGGCTGCAGTTAAGAAGAGCACAGCATAAATTGCTGAAGCGATGTGACAAGCCTGTTTGGAAACAAGCAGTTAGTGACCGGCTGGCAGAATTAGCAAGAATCAATCATGCAGTAAGTTCATTGGAAAAAGAAAATGAGAGTAACAAGGGACAAGCTAAACAGTAACTAAATAAGGTGGATAGGAAGAGTGTCAACAGGCTGGTAAGAAGCAGTTGATGGAGGATATTACAGCCACTGAGGTAGAATTATAGCAAGTGTTTAAGCATAGGGGCACCATCAGAAGGGGCGTCTGAGTGGGAAACACTGCCACTCGGGTGTGGGAATGGCTCTGGTTAGTGCTCATTCCGGCAGAGCACAACAAGGGCTTGATCATAGCTGTCTGGATGCAAGAAGAAATCTTATCAACCCCTGGATGGATAGACTTATATTTTTTGGCTACTGTGCCATGTATGCAACCACTGCCTTGCAATAGGACATAGGTCAATAGAGCTTACAGCCTTCAAGGGCAGAAGGACTTTCATATCCGTATTTCTGCAGCTTGACATGAAAATTATTTTTACCTGCCCAATGCAACATAATTACATGATCTTATTTCGGTGTTTAACCAAGTTATTTCATCCTCAATAGTCTCACCTGGTTCAAGATTCTTAAAAGTGTATATCCAAAGGATAACTTAGCCCATTTATTAGTAAAGAAACAAACAGAAGATGGCATATAACCTAATGGCAAAACACAAACTGCAACTTCTGTTTACTTGCATTAAAAATGTTTAATTGTTTTAATAAGAGTCTCACTGGCAAACTTCTAATACGGATCTATTATCTTCCTTATTAGAATTCCAGTGGCAGGGTGAGCACACGGGCTGCTTATTATACAGGAGTTCATTATCAAAATCTACCACAGATTGATTATCAATAAAGTGTTTTTCATTTCCTTAGAACCCTCATCACAGCACTCTTTTATTTATTATCCTTCCACTCTCTTTTCTTTATCTAATCAGCCTGTGTTGAATCAGCTGCTAGGCATTCAAGAGCAAATGGTTTCTTCAGCCTCGTAATTATTAAAAGTCCATAGGAGCTATCATTCAGAGCAAATGTGTTATTGTTTCTGTAAAGATCCAGCTCTCCTTTCGTTTTTAAATACCTATGCATCAAGAGTGTAATGATACCAAATGACGACCAAATGCTTTTTCAGATAGATACAGCAATCATGCTTCAAAAACAAAGTTTACCCTTCTGATCTAGGAAGCCAGAGTCTGTACTCGTACAATGGCAGCCTTCTCCTCCCTGACCCTGGAGAGCAAGCATTGCCTGTGCTGGATTTCTGCTGGGAGAGACCAGGGTCTGAGAAACTATCCAGGCAAGCTGGAGCACACTAACTAGATGGCCGAGGTTCAGTTGCATGCAGCTGGTCTCTCTGGGTGCCTCTCTGATTAACAAGGTTGTGTTAGAAAACGACACATGGCATCTGAAGTTCCTGCTCATTTACAATCAGTAAAACTGAATTACTCAAACCTCCTCTGGGGCTGTGATTGGTAGGAAACAAGGGAAAGACATGGGTAAGGTTTAAGCTCCATCTTTTTACATGAAAGTTGTCAAAGTTCATATAAATAAATTGTAGAAGGAGGCAGCTCTGAGCATGCTTTTGAGTGGAAAAGAGGGAAAATAATTCTGGAAGTTTAAAGGAAAACCGCAACAGAGCAAACACTACATGTTTCACCTATGTGGGCTGAACACACCAGAGGGAACTAAGATGACTGAAAAATTTGACTAGCTCTGACAAAGTTCATTTATATGACAAGCTAGTTACATCCTTTGAGTCTTAGTACTAGTAGGTGTAGACAAAGTAAGAGACATCTACCTCTCCGCCCAAGCTAAAGAGGGAAAAAACTAATTTCTAACCTAGGATTTCCATCCTAGCTATTTCTATTCATCTAAAGTGAAACACAACGTGCAGAACAAAATTACTCAGAGCTTTTGTGTTTTGATCTTACAACTGGTGAGAGTTTAATGACTTGAGTGAGTCAACTGATAACGGTCCACAAACTGCTCAAAGCACACCACAGTTAGAGTCATAAACTGACCATGGGCCTGCAGTGGTTTTGAGAAGAAGATTCCAATGGGCTCTGAAATGAACTCTCTGAAGTTTCCCATCTGGCCCCCAGGATGCTGTGATGGCTGGTTTGCTGGGACGCTGCTGTGCCGAGTGGGCCACCCTTGGGTAGTGGAAGCTGATGGCTCTGCTGTATGGAGACTACGGCACAGGGGAACCTTCTCTCGACAACTGACACGAGTGTTGCTCAGTTTCAACTCGTGAGTGAAGTTTCAAAGTGGATGGGATGGTAGTACCAGAGTGCTGGCCCCACACAGGACAGACACCTCGTAACTGGAACAGCACAGCCATACATCTGATGCCCTGCTGCAGTTCTACTCCTCTGTTTCAAAACAACAGTATACGGTCATGTGTTTTACCCAAAAAAGGCACCTACATAGCCCATTCTCAGTCTTTTTTTATGACTGGGAGAAAGAAAAAGCTGTAGAGATCATAGATCATGTATCTAAAAAATGTGAAAGAAATACATTTGGGAGTGGTACTGTATCTGTTCACAGTATCTACTGAAGAAAAGTTCCTTGGCAAGTGGCATCCTGGTGATTCTCTCACCTCAAAGGCAGAAAATTTGAGGAAACAAAACTATTGTCTAACTAAAATCTATCTAAATCTTTCTATCTAAAGATATCTTCTTAATGGTATCTTTCTGAAGTGACTGTCTCAGTCCCTACCTCACCATCAAGCTTTACCAGAGCTGACCCTGCAATATTGTCCTGAGAGTTTTCCTTCTGCAGATCTACAGAAATAACTTTTCCATCCATCTGGGAAGCTGTTCCTGTTCTTATGTCTTGGACCAGAAATACAAACAGAGCGGGTGAGCCCCTCAAATTGTTTAGTATTCTTAAGAAAAATATAGAAGATAAGAGTCACATATAAACATAAAACCAGAGAGAGGAAGGATCCTGTTTCAAAGGAGGTGCATAAAATGAATTTTTTTTTCAGTTGTTTTGTTTATATCTAGGTAAACCAGGGAAGTTTTTTATAAGCAGATATTTTCTAAGCACTGAAAAAGGCTTCTCACATAATATGCAAATAACCTGCACAATATTTTTTAGACAAAATTTTGGTAAAATTTAACCAGGATTAAATACACCTGCACAAAAAGACCATAGGGAGTTTATACTGGCTCAAATAAGAACTGTAAACTATATAATCTAAAGCCTGAGGGCTCAAACTGATCAATGCTGGAAGCCAAGAAGGATTTATATCTCCTTATATAATACTGTATTCCTGTCTAGGTATTCTGTGAGCTTTTTCTGCCCTCTTTGACAAGCTAGTAGGCTTCATGAATCATTGTTTGTTTTCTGATTTGGCAATTCCCATGCTCTTATAAAGAAAATAACATATGACAAGGTCAAGAATACGAACACAATTATAAAAGAAGCTTGACAGATCAGATAAAATTTCTGGGGTATAAAGGGAAAAAAGTAAATAAGGAGTTTGGGAATGGACCTTAGTATGGATAGTAGGAACGCAACCAGAAATAGACAGCTCCAGTCCTGGAAAGGCATAGCAGTCAGTTATTTGTCAACAACAAAAAAAAAAAAAAAAAAAAAAAAAGGGGAGAAGTAGGCATTGTTACCTCGTAGCAATTTAAGCCAAGAATGGCAAGGCATAAGATTAAAAAACAAACAAACAAAAAAATTCACAAAATTTAAATTAAAGAAAAAAAGAGGAACTAAATTCTGAGCAGGCATAAATGAAAAAGACTCAAGATTTATGTCAGCCCACCTGCAGGGTGTGCCCCCTGCAAGGATCTGGTCTGGATACACCTCAACTGTGTTCAAGCCAAGGGTTCAGGGTTCATCAGGAAAAGAAAGACTGGGATGAGTAGATTATGAATAGAGAAAAATAATCAGAAACAGCATATCAGCTTTCAAGTAAGCAAAGAAAATAAGGTCTTGACTGAAAAACAGTTTACAATTGAGCAGAAGGAAAAAGTAAGATGATCTGAGGAACATCAAGTCTTTGGAAAAAGAGGGGGAAAGTTCAATAAAAATTAAATGCTCTTGATATAGATTACAGAAAATAAAAAAATGATTAGGGCTGACAGTGAGACATGGGCATATAGAAACAAGATGTAGAAGAGAGAGAAGAGCTGAGGTGGAAAGAGATGGTACTGCAGTCCAGGTGCAGCAGGGCGGGACTGTGATGAATGGCATCGGTTTAATTTTCTGGTTTGCAGTTAGTGTTTTTTATGTTCCTTTGAAAAATCAGTGGCGGGCCAGCAGGTAGAAAGACTGCTCATTTTCCTTGCCTTGACCACTGGGCTTTGGCAAAAGAGGAATATTTTACAGACAGGGCAGTTGCTCCTTTTCTGACATTTTTTTTAAGGTGCAGGAGAGCAGAGCTGGGCAGCTGGGAGGAGACAGACTTGGCAGGCAGAGAGCTGCTAAGGTGCAGAAACAGGCGGAGGGAAGCAGGAAACAAACATGTAGTCAGCCCAGAGCTAAAGAGAATTTTCCAAGGTACCTGGTGGGATGGTGGATGTTGATCCAAACCAGAAAGCTACTGAAATTTGCTAGACTGAGAACAGGGCTGAAGAGAAAAACCTGCCCAGCCCAGTTACAAGAGGTAGAAAGTTTACAGTCTTTTATTTTCATCTCTTTTTGAGCTTCTCACTTTAAAAAAAAAAATGCTTACTGTTCTAATTTGTTCTAACAAAATGTTCAATGTAATCTGTTATTTTTTGCAGTATCTGCTTTAAGAAAAAGAGGCAAACCAGCAACTTCTCTTCTTTCTAGCAGATGCTGGCCACTGCTACCACAGGGTGAGGACATTTTCAGTTCAATTTCTAGTCCCAGCACAGACTAGGTGATCTTGTAGAATGGCCTTTTCATTTCTGCTCCAGTCCCAAGTTTCTGATTTATAGATGATATGTAGTCGGTATAGGACAGAAAACTCTTGCTTAATTCTGGAAGTTGTACATATCCAGATAAGTAGTAGGAAACTACCCTTGCATGTAACTTAAGAATTTGTCTCATTTAAAACTGCCACAAAAGCTTTTCCATTAACAAAGTACGAAGAATCCTAGCTTTTCGGTAGAATAGTATGGTATTAGTGCTAGGGTAGGTATGCAAAATGGAAATGATTAAACAAATTTAAAAAAGGAAAGGAAGATATCAGCAGTTTAGTAAACGTTTAGGTAGTTATAGTTATTACGTATGTTCGTACTCCACAGTAACAATGTGAGAAACATCAAGTGGCCACAACAGTGAAGTGTCTCAGAAACTAGGACTACATTTTAAGAAGGGGAAGGGAGCACTGGAGATGGAGTGGCTGTAGCTATGTTGCTTCTACCAGCTGGAAGTGATGATTCCTTTAGGCACACAACCCTGGTAGCAGTGAAAGAGAGGGGGAAACAGTATCTGCCATGAGTTTACCGAGGCCTTGTGTCCTTCCCATTCTGAAAATCCAAAGGAAGACTTGCTGCTTTCTTCTCACTCCTGCATAAGAAGACCACTGAGCTTTGCTCTGAGTTGTAAGGTATCTGGAGATGCCATTCCCTTTAGCAGAAAAGAGAGAAAAAAAATGTTAATTCGTAATCTCTCTAAATGAGAGGTAACACCAGCATGCACGTCCTTGTTTACAGACCTGTTGCACCGGAAGACACCTAACCCCAAGGCTGGGGGTTTGTCTGTGAGAATGCTTCTTTGGTCAAACACAAAGGGAACATGACTGAATCATGATGTGGTTGTGTTATTACAGGCTGAACTATGGAACTTAAACTTCATTTGTGGGAGTACAGCAAAGTAATGCACTTTCTCAAAAGTCAGCGAATATACTCATGAGCTAGCAATCACAACGATACCCATGGTTAAGCTGGTAACCGGCACTGGGGTGAGCAAAAACACAGGATGCTGACACACTAAATCACACACAGGTGTGATTTAGGCAACCATGGAGGCGAAACAACTAGAGGTTTTGTGTGTTGAAACACAGTGTGTGTATGTCCTTGTAGTAGAGTTCAACCTGTTCAGCAACAAAAACATTTAAGGAAGGAAAGCTGCTATTTATTTAATGAGATCCTCATGTAATGCCATTGCTTGGATGCCTCCAGCTCTGTTATGGTGTGTATGTCATTTAGGAAAGAATTCTGACAACTAGGCTGAAGAAATGCAGCAGATTAGTATGTTAAGAAAAAATGGCATATTAAATTACGCGTACTTTGCATTAGCAGCCACTATCTTCATATTACCAGGCAGTGCCATGTCTGCTTTGTGATTTTTTTAGCTGAGCAGTTACAAACACAGGGAGTAAAATTTTAAAAGGTGCACTTGTATTGCACCAATAAAACAGGCAATTTTGTGCCTAACAGGCCATACAAATGCACTCTCATGCTCTTGAGGATTTTCTGAGCACAAACATTATTATGGACCTAACTGAGACTGAAGTAACAAATGGTGCAGCCTGAAGCCATGGTTATCTATTTACAATAATAATCTTTCTCTCTTGAAAGCTGTATCCAACCTGTGACATGATTTCAAGGTAAAATTAAAGAAATGTGTTTCTTCAAATGGAGTTTGTGTTGATGCAGTCAGAGCTGGCTGGCTGAAGGCTAGTCTAAGTCCTTTACTGCAGTCTGAATTTCCAGGGAAATACTGTTCTTTGAACCCAAGATCCATGTAGCTGGAGAATGGAATAAAGATGCTATAATAAATTGTGCTACTCTATTAAGATCTAAGAATCCATCAAGAAGCTGCAGGAAGTACCTTACTTTTTGATTATGTAAGATACTATCATTAAACATGGTGGAAAAACTTTGTTCATGTCTTGTTCTTCTGCCATAAAATTGTGCAATATTGCTGGAATTCCAAGGTACGTCATTCTTAATGGCCCATTTCAGGCCATAAGTTCACAAGTGCTTTAAGCTGGCATTTGCCAGCATTGCCACCAAAAAAACAATCCAGCTGGCTTCCTCCACTTCTGCCTACTGTTGTGCTTCTGCATCCCAGCACAAAGCTACATGCAGCTGAGTGGCAGACTGGGACAGGGAGCAGATACAAGCTCAGTCTGAACTGGGAGTGGGAAAGGGGACAAAAGGCTCACTGCACTATTGCATGAGAAATTTAAGCACAAGCCTGAAGGCAACGAACTAACAAGGTCAGGTAGAAGCTGCTGGGGAAGATTGTAATGCAAGGCTGCTGCTTTAAGCACCAGCGCCAGCTCATGGCATTATGGCATGCAATTATACTGTTCTTACCAAGAGACACACAGCACTCTCCTCCCCTTCACCCCCCAAAAATTTTCAAATGTTGAGACGAGCAGTCTAGATATAGCCCTAACCATGCAAATGTGTGCCTCAAGCATTTCTTAAGTCATTCCAAAATGACTCCCAAAACTAGAGAGAAACTGTAATATACATCCTCCAGAGTTTTCTTTTGCACACTCAAAACAAGCCTGTTTGCTTTAGAGCTGTCCAAGCAAAATATCATTTGTTTGGTGTTAGACTCATGTTAACTCTGTCCTAGGAACTTATTTTCTGCTGTCCTGCAAGAGTAATTGGGAAATCATAATACAACTTCAGTCTAGTCTAAGAGCTGTGTTCAGTGTGGGCATGGTCTATGTTGCATCCCGTGCTTCCATAGAGAAAGCAATTCTACATCCTGAATTACAATCTGTTCAGAAAAGATATCATGTGAATGCTCTGTAGGTAATATTCATCACTTTGTCTCCCATCTCAGAACATCAGAGCAACAGTTCTGCTACGGAATTGTATATCTAAGGAGGCAAAGCAGGATTTCTGATTACCGTTTTGACAAATGCTCTATTTTACATGATTTTTAATGGAGATGAGTTCAGAAAAGAGCATCTCATTCTTCTATGAGATTAAATAGGAGTGGGAGGAAATATTAATCAAAAGCTGATAGGTGATGACATGCCTGTTTTGGAGTGGGCATTACCTAAGGAGAAAGGCCTTTGTTTCTCTAGGAGGGAAAGGGAAAAATTGTTCAGTGAAATAGAAAGCCTGCATGATGATTTCATTATGTCAGGTCAGCAATCCAGTTAGATGGACTAGGACAGTTAGTGCCAGCAAATCTTCTGACTAAACGCATAAAGGAGGATGTTGCTCACCCTTCTGGGCCTTTTGAAAATGACTGCAGGCATCGTGGATCCTTTTAAGCACAGTTAGAGAGGGCAGATGTCCTTCCTGGTCTCATATAGTTAGGCAACTTGTTGCCTGGAAACACATCCCCGTGGTTTAAGCGCTACAAAGACTCAATTAAAAAGCTGTCTCTGTTCCAAATTTTAAGTATTCTCTTGTTTTCATCTTTCACCTTCTTTAAGGCAATCATTCTATATTTTGTAAATTAGCCATAAATAGACATTAAACTGATGAAATCCCTTAGTGCTTCCCAATGGTAGGAACAGGTACTTGAAACAGTGCAGCTAACTCAGCAGAGGTGTAAAGGAGTGAGCATCCTTTTGTCCATCCCATCTTGACTGACTGAGTAGCAGAAAGATGTAGGATAAGGGAAAGATCACTTTAAAGTGCCCAAGAGGTAAAAGTGAGGAAAATAAAATAGCAGTGGAAAGCTATTAAGGGATCTGGCTGCGGGCAGCACACTTGTGTTTGCATAAGGGCTGTCCTTCAGACAGCATCGTCAGCGTGCTTGGCCCTTTATAGAACATCAGAGACTGTGAGGCTCAATTTAAAATAAAACCTGATCAAACACTTCAGCCTACCCTGAAGTGAAGGGAAGTACTCCTGAGGAATGAGCTATATGCTGCTTCTGAATTACAAACACCACAGCCCAGATCACAAAGAGACAAGGTGCTCAGTCTCACGGCCCCATTTTTAGGAACTTAGCTCCCTGTCTGAAGAGGTACCTCAGGAAAGGATCACAAAGTAAACGTGCCAAAGGGGAAGCAACTTATCTAGCCACGAGCAGACAGAACAGGTTTTTCTTTTGCTCTCCCTGTTCTCCCTTTTTTCCATCCCCTCCCATCTGGAGGATCCTGCCTGAGATACTCACTGTCCAAGGGTAAATCTTTCTTCCCTGCAAGCCACAGGTTTCATCCATCCCTTTCATGCAGTTGCTTAGTGTTTAACTCACCGAGGATACAGGCCATTTCACTCCCTTCATCTCTGCATATTTTGAAACACTGCAATTTCAGCACTACCTCCCCAGAGGAGACAAAACTGCTGGCCAGGCTGCAGACAGTTTGTCTCCCTTGTTGAAGATGGGTCATGGTGCAGCCACAGTTGCAAAACTAACCAAGGCACAAAGCAAGCTCACAGCACTGAACCGGGATTGTTACCTTCACCGCCAGCGACTGTGCTGGGGAGGGGATGTCCTGCATCACAGATCCCACTGTAAGCATTTTACAACCCAGTTAGCATTTCACTCAGACATTGCACAATATATCAACAGTCCTCAGAAAAGGGCAAAAGAACCTCAGGATTTTCCTTTCCCCTCTTTCAAGTGAGGATCCCGATTTCTGATCCAGGCACTAGGCTGAGAGCACGTCTAATGCACCAAACATCCGTGCTGAGACAGATGGTATAGCAGCCACTTTGTGAAACCTGAAAGCACTCAGGTGTAACACAGATGCCAAAATGCTCGATATTGTCAAATATAAGGCATCTGTGAGCATGCTGAGAGGCAAAGTTTCATGTTTCTACAGTATATAGGGTTATGCAGCAGCTGAGGAATATGCTTTGGGATTTAGGCATCAAATTGTACATGTGTCCTTTGGGGGGATATAAGATTTGATCTTCAAACCCATGAGTGGGATTATTGTTTGATACTTTGTCACTGCCCCATCTGGAGCCTGCCATTATGGCTCCCTCCGGGAACTCCTGCTTTTAACATGTGAAATCTGCCACTATAAAAGAATTAAGCACATTTAATTTGCAGGATTAGAAATCAGTCACACAGGACAGCAGTTTTTGGGAAATGGGTAGGTGTAGTGCAGCTTCCAAAGTCATAGAAAAGCCTACAAACTAGTTGCAATATAGGGAAATTAATTAGTAGCTATTAGCTTATTATGCACTCCAGATTGGAGTCCTGAAAGGATTTGGGTGTTCCCTCACGCACTACTGCCACATTTCATGCCCCAGACATGGAGTCCCTCTTTCTGCACACAGGAGGAAATGGGTACCTTGGGCTGGCACTGCTGCCAGTGGTGGGGACAGGGCAGCTGGCGAGCAAAAAGGAGATGCTGAGGTGAAAGCCGTATGTGAAATCTTTCGTGCATGGAGGTACAACTGACAAAGGGGGCTCCAGTGTCTGAAAACTTTTCTTAGGGTTAGGTACTTACATCAGCCTTGATATACAGACAATTGTTTTACCTGTGGGGTGTTTGTTTGTTTGTATTTAATAGGATAAATTCAGGTGGGAAAGGACCTCAAGAGGTCTTTAGACCAGCCTCCAGCTCAAAGCAGGATCTGCTCTAAGGTCAGACCAGGTTACTCAAGGCTTTATCCAGCTGGGTCTTGAAAACCTAGTGGCTGAAGACTGCACAAACTGACTGACCTACCCCACTCTTCATTGTTCTCATAGGGAAAAAAGGTTTTCCTTATATCCCATCCAAACCTCTCTTGTTTCAGCTTGCTTCTGTTGTGTCTCATCCTCCTTCCATGTCCCACTGTGCAGGGTCTGGCTCAGCTCCTTGATGCCTCCCTGTAGGCACCTGGGACGGCTGTGCAGCCCATTAGAAGCTGTCCCCAGTTCCCTCTGCCCCTCCTCACAGAGCAAGTCCTCCAGTTCCCCACCATCATGGTGGTCCTCAGCTGAATTCACACCTGGTTATCAGCCTCTGACTGGGACTGGGGACCAAAAACTGCCTCCCCTCTTTATTGCAATACCCACACTAGAAGATGCAAATATCTGGGAAATGGAAGACTCCTCCTGAATGCTCTCGTCCCTCTGCGGAGCAAACTCCCAAGCCACATCTCAGTGCTCCTAAAAGGGCTTCTAGGTAGCCAGGACAGTAGGACGGGAAGGTGTGTGCTCTGTGGTTACACCCAGCCCACGCAGCTGGGGATGGAAGGTTAATTGAGCCACTGTGCCTGATTCCCAATCCCAATTCCCAATCATTCAGAAAAGGCGAAAGAGGAGTGAGTTTTTTCCTGCTGCATTTCTTTGTTTTAGCTTGAACAGATGCTTCATTCAGTTGAGCTTTACCATTTCTCATCCCGTATGATTTTGAAAGTCACAGCTTCTCCGGCTGTTTTGCATGTCTCTAAGCCTTAAGGTTCCTTGTTAAGATGAATTTCATTTTCCAACTATTGATCTTACCTTCTAAATTTTTCATTCTCTCTTTGAAGTTGCAGCCAAATAGAAATGTTCCTGCCACTGACTGTGATTTTCTCACATTAAAATTAAGCTCAGCGTATACTGATACATAAAGGTAAAGAAATCAGATCATCATCTGAGAAAAATCAAAGCCTTTACTGAGCAACTTTTATGAAGTTATTCTCTGTTTTCCTGTACAATGGAGGGCCATAATCTCTATTCGTGGCCTAGGTGTGGCACCACTCAGATGATGATAAACATATTCTGATTCCATATAACTCCTTAATGATTTTGTTTACTCTCATAGATTCACTTTCAGAAGATTAATGATTGCTTTCTTTCTAGAGAAGATGATTTGGTAATAATCCTTTTGGGTCAGAAAGAAAAACTTACTGAATAGAATTGCTCATGTTTATGTGAAATATTGGACAGGACAGTATTAGAAATTGTCACATACACATGTCTGAAATGCCTAAAATTCAGCTGAGATAATTGTTTGTACATTTACTCTGCTGTGAACATGGGGAAGTATTTAGAGTCAGGTGACGATCATTTGTCAACTATGAAATTGAGAGGTAGGAAATATTGACTTCGTGGACCCGCAGGACTTTAAATTAAATTTTCTCCCCTTTTTAATCAGTGTAACCCTAATTATAAATTCATAAACAAGCTTACTTACAAAACTACTCCACGCAAATTGTTTCTGTGCTCAGTGCCTCAGTCGCAGGAAGGGTGTTTTTCATAGAACTGAAGGGATGAGCAAGAGTAAAAAAAAATTTCTGGAAAAGAATTTTTCATTGTCTTTTATTGTGGTTTGGACAAATCTTGCTCCTTGGAGAAGAGCCATAGACAGGCATATTTTCTAGGCATTTAGTCTGAGTTCTGCAGCCTGATTCAGTGCCTCCTGGCTCCATCTTGAGGTGGATGTTTCAGTGTCTTATAGTCAGTGGGGAGCCCTAGAGACCCCAACACTCCTCCCAGAGAGCACCTCAGGCCAACAGCAGCCTGAGTGTGGTGAAGGGTCTAGGCACAATAAATGAGATGCTGCCTGGAGCCTGAACTATCAGAGAATGGTCGTGGTGGTGTCTGAGGAGCATCTGGCTGCAGGATACACTCAGCATATAGGGCTGGTCCATGGTTGTGGATGGATGCCCTCTGCGTAGTCACCTTGTGTCTCTGGAGCTTGGGAAGCAGGAGCGGCAGCTGCCAGCCCGGCCAGGTGTCAGGCGGGGACACCTCTGCTCCTGCTCCCCTGTGGATGTCCCGTCTTGGGCCAGCAGCAGGGTGAGGAAGGGACAGGCTCTGCCCCATGGCTGCACAGTGAGAGCGTGCAGCCGGGGCTGGGCAGCCCAGGGGCTAGGGGAGAGAAACAAATCAGTCTCTGGTACCCAAAGTCAGATGGATGCAGAAGTCATACAGATGGCACTGAATAAAACTTCTCCATGCATTCCCAGCCAACAGGACTTTGCGGCAGGGATGCTGTTTACCCTGTAGCACCCACCGGATTTCAGTTTTCAGCTAGGAGTTTTACACGGAAGGCACCCAAATACCCCAGGGAAGGAAAACAGTATAAAACCATCAACAAACAATTATACACCATCTTCATCTGCTCCTAAGCGTGTTAATCACTGTAAACGTTAATACAGCTGTTAATCCTCCATTTAATAATGAAAATGCCTGTCTCAAAACCTGGCTGACTTTTATCTGTAAGCTATGATACTACAATGCTCTGGCCATCCTTTGGTCTTAGACACAATGGGACTTTGAAAAGCAGCAGACTGTCCATTCGAGCCTCAGAAATCTCCTCTCTGATCAGTGTTTCTGTCTGAACAACCCCGCTTTTATGTTGCACTTGCAAACAAAGGTCCTGCCTTCTTTCCTCGCCTCTTCACATCTTTCATGACCTATTTCCCACCAAAACTTTGTTCTTTTCAGAATGGTAACCAAGAAAAATTTGCAATTTTCCTTCATTTCCTTTTATTTTCTTTCCCTTTTGATGCCATTGTGGTGACACACTGAACTCGGGACTCTGCTCTCAGCACTCCCTTCCTCCCTCTGCCTCAGTTTGTGCCACCCCTCCCCACCTTCCTGCATTCCCTCCTCTTTATGATATTTGGTTTATGATCTCAATGAATGTAACTGTTCTGTTTAGGAAAAAAAGACCATTTTTTCTTTTGATCCAGTTCCAGTGCTCATTGTACTACCTCTTATTTCATTCCTTCTACAAAAGTCATTGTTAAACCCCTTTTTTACAAAGTATATGCCTTTTTTGATTCAAAAATCACTACTACAGTGCCTTTTCTTGAGAATTCTTTTATCAGTGCTGGTATCTTTTGTCAACTCCCACCACATTTTCCATCTCCCTTCCCCTCAGTATGATCTCTGAAGAGGTATGTTTTATTTTCCTTACCTCTCTTCTCCTCAGTGCTCACTTCAACCAGGTTCGGATGTTACAAACATTACAGTTGCTGCAACCCTTCATATTTTTGGACAAGCTACACATTTCACCTTCTGAACATTAGTACATTGAAATTTGTCTCATGTCTGCTGTTCCAATTCTTAAATGTCATGATTTTTCACTCTGCAGAAATGAGCGATCCCACAAGCAGCTACATTCATCCACCAATCTTTGGACACAGTTTATGGTTTTCCCCTTTTAAAACAATGCCCATGTTGTGATTATTCCTCCTATATATTCTCCAAACTGAAGATTCAGCATCTTTCTGACCCATAACTTATTTTCGTACTATTGTCCCAAGCCCTTTAGAGCTCGTCTTTGCAGGACACTAAACATAATGCTGCATTGGAGCACTTCAACATCAACTTATTGTTCAGCACGCGTGCAGTCCACTCCAGCTGCAAACGCCTGCTCACATATTGAAATTTGAGTACAAAATGAAGTTCTCAGGTGGACCAAGGTTCATGGGCTCAGTCTTTTACAGAGTTAAGCCTTATGTTTCCTTCTGGCATCCCAAGGTACTGCTCAGTGCAGAACTATGTCCATGCAGCATCAAGCTCTCCAGAGCCAGACCTGAAGCACAACATTTTTTGTAACACCAGAGTGTGGAGATTCTGTGCCCTGAAGTCCTGACATTTAATTTCAGTAAAACTGAAGATAATACTGCCAGAAATACCCATCTGCTGATCAGCACATTAAAAAGTAGCTGTCTGTAGATGTATCAAGCCACCTTACCTGTCTTCTGTTGAATAATTCTCCCATGCTATTCAACCACCAACCCAGATACTCCCCAAATTAAACCAGATTTCCTACACTACTGTTGCAATAATTTTCACATATATCCTAGGTTGCTTTTCAGTACAATGGTCTGTTCCTTGTAACACAGGAGGAAATACAGCCTGAAATATAACTTTAGAAATGAATAGATTCCAAGTAATTATAAAACCTGATATTGGAATATATTATAGTTACGAAAAGCATACCAGAGAAATTGGAATAAATTGAAAACTGGAAGGAGAAAGGATATTAAAAGGACATAAAAGTACAGTGCAGGGATCAAATTTACTAATGTGAATATCTGAACAAACTCAAAAAGTGATATTGCTACACATACAAAACAGTTAAGAGAATTTTAACAGGAAATAAAAATAATTGTGTATCATCTCCTACAAACCTGTCTCATTTTCTGTTTACAAAAGCAGATGATTAGTGTCCCTTGAATATCAGCTTTTTGACATGCAAACTTGACAACGAGTGATTGAGTTTCAGTAAGTGATCCCTAGACCTGGCTTTCTTGCACATTTATCTCATCCAGTTGCATTTCCTGTCTAGGCTATTTCTGCAAATTTCATGAGGATTTATATTTTACTCTGGGTCAAGATACTAATTTAAGCTTTGTGAAGTATGTTTCCTTACTCAAAATATAAAATAAAAAAGAGAACCACACACTTTTTAAAAACACTTTTTCTCTCTTTTTTTTTTAATCTTCAGAAGTATGTGCTCAGTTCTACAGCACTTCCAAATCACCAAAGCAACTGAAGATTGCATAATGCATTAAAAAAATAAATAAATACTCTCAAAACTGATTGCTTAAGAGCAAGTTTTGGGTAGCATTATTTTTAATCCTTTATCAATTTCTAAAAAGTATGGAAGGTGAAGCACCTATTGAAGGTTTAAATAATTAAGATACAGAGAGAGTAAGGGACTGGATTACTAATCACTGGTGGTTCAGCCACTCAAGTTAAAGTAACTCCTACAACCACACACAGTTGCCCCGACCCTGGCGTTACTGAAGTTGCTGAAATTTCCACCAGTAAAATGTCCCAGCTACCTGGTGGTTTTGTACATCAGGAATTTAGATGTCTGACTTAAGCATCTAACTCCAGGAAAATAAGGATTAGCTTCAGTATTGCAAGAGCCTGTGGTGGCTCCATCCATGGTCAGGTCTCAAGTGGCAGAAAGAGTAGCTGTGGCTGTGAGCTTCTTTGAACGTTTCTTAAAATTACATTGAGAGCTTGGGCACAGAGCTCAGAGCTGAGTTAGGAGCGATAAGGGCCTGAAAGTCTCTTTTGTGGATTTTTTGGACATGCTACAAATGCACATGGTTTTGGTAAGGTTCACATGTTTAAAGCTAAACTGACACTGACAAATGCATGGGCTCAGAGTCTGCAAGAATCTTTTGGAAAGAGCTGCGGATGTTCAATCAAACAGCAGCAGTGGCCCAGCCCACCCGTCCGTCTGCAGAGATTGCAAAGCAAGCTGAAGAAGCTTGTTAAGAAATGCTTCAAGCAAACCTAAACAGAGAAAATCATTGTAAGGAGAAAAGGGGAACACTTCAAACACAGCCTAAAATGATTATTCTGCAAACAAGTGCTGCGTCAATCTCAAGAAAAAACACCTGTTTGCATAAAACCAGATGCTGAAAGATCAGTGCATACCTTAATGTGTGCAGCAAGGGGAGAGACACCTTTGGAGTCACACGTGGGAGAAGCACAGCACAGCCTGGAGGAAGCTGCTCCCCTCCTCTGCTTCCCCTGCACTGCCCTCACAAAAGCCTTCCTCTACAGATTTAGGTGACAGCTCAGCATCCCCCGGACTAGTTTTGGAGAGAAGGGTGCTCAGTCTGCCCCCAGGCACTCTCCCTTGCCCTCGTCCCCAGGTTCCAGCTTGCCTCCTGGGGCAGCCACCATCACAGCCCCGGCAATGTCTGTGGTGAGGGCATGGGAGACCCTTTCTGGCATCCCTCCCGGACCACAGTTACCTGCCTCAGCACCCAGTTTCAGCAACAAAAAAGGGAACTCTTGTTCATGAGAGAGAGTAATTTAGTGAACATTTTGCCAAGTTTCTCTGAAAATAAAACTTAGCTGAAATAATGATGTACATGGAGACCAGCCAGGCTGGATGACCTATTCCTTCTTCCCTTACGGCCTTTTTCATTCCCCAGTTCAGGGTGCAGGACATGAAAACAGTCGTTCTCTGGAGGAAGCAAGGCTTTGGGTTTTGCAGCGTCTTTGAACACCATATCTTCTCCAGCTCCTCCCTGCTGTCTCCTCTGGAAACCCAGGAGCAGAGGAGGCAATAGTCCTTCCTCAGCGTGCAGGGGATGCTACTGTGGGCTGCTGGAGGGCTGGAACCCCCCAGACCTGGGCTCCATCACCCTGTCCAGTCCCATCCAAAGGAAGGGGGCACAGGCTTGGCAACCTTCCCACAGAGGCTGTGGTGCTTCACCCCTGCCATCACAAAGCAGCTCTTTCTTCTGAATACTGCCCACCACAGGAAGGGTTTTAGGACATATTACTCTTTTACAAGACTGGGATTGCATTGATGCTGCATTTCCTCTCCTTGATGGTTTTGTTTGTGGTACTGCCAGGAACAGAGGCAATTCATTAGGAATTGCCAAATCCTGTAGCCTGGTAGGGGCGAGGCTGCCACTGCTCCCTGTTTCCAGAGCCATCCTGAAGGGACCAGGACATCCACACTGCCTGTGGGGGGCCCATGGGGCTCCAGGGGCCATTTACACCAGACCTCCTGGTCCCTCCAGCAGCCAGCTCTCAGACCCTATGGACTCTCCAGTGCCCGTGCCAGACTGGGGTGCTGTTTCCCTGACTGTGTTACTGGGACTCCTTCTCCTGCCTGCTCTTGTGCCCCGATGTTCTTCAACGCATGTGTGGAGAGGGGCTTTTATTCCTGTAATTTAAAAACTTGAGTTAATATCTGCTCTTTGTGCTGAAATGAGAATTTTGACTATGGAAATTATAATATTGGTGGGTATTTAAGTTTTACTGGTATTCACGTGATCAGTAAAAATATGTACCTTTTAGGAATGTTTCCATATTTCTGCATGGTAGTCATAACTTGCTTCAAATGGGCTGAGATTTATCAGAAATTATTAAGGAAAAGATCATACTGTTTCTACAGCTGTTGCCTTATGGCTCTGTTTTCTCCAATGCCTGGCCATGGATCCCAAAATTAGAAAGAGCTTCTCTTTAAGAGCAATTGAAAATCTTGGAAGTGAGATATATAGGCACTGTGCACCTAGTTTTATATTTGAGATATTTCCAGCTGATTCTTCTATTACCATTTAGTAGGTCACTTACAAAGAAAAGAACATAAATTATTAATGGAAGACAATACGTCTTCTTCTTTAAAAAAAAAAAAAAATCATCCCCACTGGGCTCCATCAGTGGAGTTATGCCAGATATGAACTATACCGCAAGCAGTTTTTTTTACAGTCCACTTTGTACTAATCAAGATGCATAAGCAAAATGTTAATCAAATTATTTCAGGAGTTGTATCCTAGTGTTCAGTGGTTGTTCTAGCTCATTACTACAAGGCCAGAATCAACTTTCAGGCTCTTGTCTTTCTTCCCAACCCAAAAATATATGTACTTCTACAACATAGAAGAAAAAAATAATGGTCATGTATTCACAGTTGGGATTTTATGTCATCAAATGCCATCTGTTCATGCTGGCATATGCTCTTGTTCTTAAATAATCATACCTTCAAATTTTATCAGTAAAAGCATTACCATGATTATTGGGGAAAAAATTTTTTTGGAGCAAAAACCCACTCTGAAACAAAAACCTACTGTACCTCTCAATTTACTGAACTCAGTGGGGCTTAACATCACTCCAGTAAAGCCAAACACAACATTTCCAGAAATTTAGGGGAAAAGGGATCTGTCCCTCTGATATTACACATCTTCTTTTCCTTCTTATCTATATAGTTGAAAATACTGAGTTTGTTTCCAATTATTTTTTATTAAGCTTATATAATAAATTGGGCATTTTAACTACTGAAGTACAAATACAAGAAGCACTTTGAAACACAGAATAATTCTTTCTGCCAACAGAGGTGGAATATAATTACTACTAGAGTAAAGTATTATTTGTAAAAGACACCAGAAGAGAAAGAGCTTTTCAGAGTCACAAGTGGGAATTACACACTAACCTCTCCAGCAATCTCCATGGCCACTGAACACTATCAATGCTTGTGTGAAAAATCCCCTTGTTAAGGTATTTCAGCACCTCTCATTAGCATTAAGATAGGTTAAAACCTATTTCACAAAATAAAACACTAGAACAACACTGGCAATCCTGCATATGCTACAGTTGACATCCATGGGTTTGAGAAGTCTAATGACTGAAAAAAACCCACCACTGCTGTTGCCAGATGAGAACTAAAGGAAGCATGCCTGTAGACAAATTTTAATTCACTGTTACGTGGCCTCTTCTATGGACTAGGGTGTGTGCAGAAGCAGAAAACTGTACTTATAATACCAACTGTGTGCTTGAACTCATGTCTTATACTGCTGCCTTTGGTGAAAGAAGATGATACTGGCAATGGGAAGTGGCAGTAAAAAACACCCTTCTGTAGACACAAACTTTAGATGCTATTCAGTGGAAAGACGTGTTCGGAAGTACAAGGATATCATAGATTACAAGCGTTAGTGCAACCTAAGTAATGAAAAATATGCAGAAGCACATTCTGCAGTTATAAATAATTTTTCTATCACAACTACCATTTTTATTAGTTACAATACTAATTGAGTTACTTTGCAGTCACTTCAGTTCCTCTCATTATTAACAGAAAATATATTAAATTGTGAATCAGAGCCTGTGGTGATCTCAAGGAAGTAGGTTCATAATGAAGGACTGAAAGCATCCATTTCTGCAGCTATATTTCATGGAGCTGCAGAGAAAATTTACTGGGCTCTTGCTAGAGATCTTCAGCTTCTGAAGCTAACCTGTAAATGTTTACGTGCCAAAGGAAAATTGTGAAGAGTGGGAAGTAATATGATGTATAGCAACCAGTGATGGTTCCCATACTGCCATGAGCTTTTTAGACCCTTCTTAGATATGAGCTACTGGACCCCAGGCAGGAGCAGTGCCGCAGCCCGCCCAGTTGCCTTTCATAACTTAAAGGTGTTTGCATCCTCTGCCTGCATGGCTTGTGAGAAAAGCTCCATGCAAACCAGACATCACCCTAGAAAGATTGCTAAGATCCTGAGTTTAGTGGGAATAACAGATCAGCATCGGTTTTTCTTTTCCACATAGAACAGGGGAAGAGCTGGATATGAATTCTGAGCAAAACTGTCTCCAAATTATGTTTTTTCCCCATGAAAGCCAATCTGGCAAATATGCCTTGTGCCATGTCACACAGTGAATTGATCACTTTGCAAATAAAAACAAAATCAGTTGCACTGAAGTTCTGTAATAATGGTCTGGACTCTTTTTTCTATCTATTGTAAAATATTTTGTATGTATTTGTAAATATTTAGGTCTCTTCTAATTCAGAAAGGTTATCAAGAAGGGTTGTTGGTAATTGACTTTGGGGCTAGAAAGTGATAGGAGACATGAAATGTTAATTCTAGAATATCCCCTGCTATCTGGAAGGACTTTGTGTGCAGTGAGCTGTAACATTTGGCAGGTATGATCTCCAGCCTCAGGGAAACCCGCTTGCAGGTTTGTCCATTCTGGACACAGCCGGGGTGTTCACAAGCTTGGTTTAGGCAGGTGAGGAGGAAAACAGATTATGATCTCCAGTAGTGCAAAGTGGTGAAGGGACCAAAGAAGGTGACTTAGAGCTGGAAAATGTGCTACCAGGTGGGCAGAACCGAAGGGCTGCCAGAGAGAGGCTGGGCACTAAAAATTTTGTAAGCAGCAGGGGATCAAGAGGCTGCCAATGAGTTAGTTCAGGAACGGGTTAGTCTCTGTAGGAGAAGCAAACAGCCATAATGAGTGAATCAAGTGTATTCAGAAGAGGAGAAAGCCCATGTGCTTGACTATAAGCTTTTGATTCTTTACCTGCTTTTTTCATCCTGCAGAACCGTGGGTTCTGAGTTTTGCCATAAGATATGTTCTTAGACCTCAAAGTCACAACAGACCTTGCCTCCTTCAGTCTGTGAAATTTCACCTAACATCCATTTGCATGGAGCAAGAACTGTTTTGGGCTAAAAATGTGTCTTCTAGGTAAGTATTATGAGCTGAAACATTCAGCGCTCTCTTTCATAGTTTGCTGTAAGACACAATCCCTCGGTTTCCTGTCTGAACTTATCCAGCTTTGGTTCAAGGCACTGGTTGCCCACTGTCTTTCTGTGCTTCTTGAGAGAGCTCTTGGTACCAAATGCATTTTTCCTGGGAGGTACTTGCACATTGTGAGCAAGTCGTCTCTCTGTCCTTTTTGATAAAGCTAACCATAGCAATCTCTTTAAGCGTGATATTATTAGGCCTGTTCTCCAGCCTCTAATCATATTTGAAGTTCTTTTCAGCAGCCATTTCAATTTTTCAGTGTTTGTTATTTGTTCAGCATTTGCCCTAGGACTATTCATATGTATTTGATTAATTTACAGAGAGAAAAATCCATCTCAGCTTCCTCTCTGCTGTGTCAAGGAAGCTGAGCTCCCATCTTCTGTAGCAGACTTTCCACTCCTCCATCCTACTAGCCTTTTCCTGCACCCAGTCAACACAGAAATCCCCTTTCTTGAACACTAGTCACTAGAAATATACATACACATTTTATTCATCATCTTTCCCCCATGACAACGATTTTTCTTATGGCTAACTCAGAAGTCTCTGGGGTTTCTTCCAGGAGCTGTTAAATACTAATATTTGTGCCTCTGGGCCACATAATTTTTTCCCAGTCTGAACTTTATAGTGCTCCCTCTGTCTTTGGCAGTAAATAAGTTCTGGAATATTCAAGGAATGTCTTTTTCAGTCATTCCCTTGTTGTCCATATCTGCTACCTGGTATCCAGTGATAACCAGCAATCCAAGCACGCTGCCTGTGCCAGCAAGCCCCAGAGGCACTTCAGACGGATGTGCTTGAGAATGAATAGGACAGAACAGGGTTCTGCAGGGACTTCAGAAACCTGGCTTCAGTTGTCATTTGTAGCTACATAGAAATACATCCCTACTTCCAAAAGAATACCTGATAGTCATATTTATTCTCCCTCTTAGAAACTATAAACTAATTCTTGCTGTTTAATTCTGGTTATTCACTGAAAGAGGGATCATTCACTCAAGGACTGAAATCCTTGAGTCACCTTAGAAGGCTAAAGACCTGAGTCTCATGCTCCTCACAGACACAAAGAAACCTCTTACTTAGGGATCAGCAATGGCACCTAATTGTGAAAAAGACTGAAAAATACACAAGAAGTTTATTTCTTGAAGAAGCTTTTTTCCAGCCCTCTGCATTTGAACTTGTTACTCAGGGGAATTAGTGTCATGGGATGTCCCTGTTGGATACTCAAGGTCATTTTGAAATGTGTGTGTCACCAATAGTGCCACACTCAAGCATCCATGGTGCAAAGTTGAGATCATTTAGTCTGACTTCCCAGAGTGCACACATTAAGGAATCATTTTGGACTTTGACCTCCCTGCATTTCACTGACTGGCAGATACTTATGCAAACAATAAGAGCATCAGCCATCAAAATGATTGCTGCGTTCAACTGTATTTCACTGGAGTGAAATTGAAAGTCTTGCCAAAGAAAGGGAAGGGACAAGAAGACCTTGTTTTACCATTTCTGTTGACTGTTCTCTTCTAAACAAAGAGAATAAAATATTATAAATATAATCAATCCATTTTTAAGTGAACACCTCTCTAAGTATTAAACTGACATGTTCTAAAAGACTGTCAGAAGGAAAAAAATCTTACTGAAGAAATAGGAAGACGACATCTTATGTGACTCAAAGTCTCAGACTCCTGTTGCAAATTAATGCCTTAAGAGTCACGCTCAGCAAGTAAAAGGGCACACCTGTATTTTCGAATATCCTATAGTATAACTCTGAAAGCACCCCTGCTGTGTAACATCTAGACTCAGTGCAAGACCAGCTGCTGAGATCAATACAGACACTCAGAACCCTGCAATACTTATAGGCCATTACAGCAATTCTAAAATCAATGGAGTATTTAATAAGGCATTAATGTAACTCCATTGAGACCATGATAGTGAGCCTGTCATAACATGCTTGTTACAGATTTTTGCAGAAGTATTTTCAATTTCAGTGTATTTTTCAGAAAAGTAAGAATACTCCTGATAAGTGATAAGTAGTGGTCTTTGTGCATGGCATCCTAAATAACAACCTTCCCCCGTACCCACCACCCATAGCCTGCCCCCACTGTGCAGCTGACATGGTGTTGTACTAATGCTGTTCTGCTAGAACCAGCTCAAAACCTAAACCAGTCCTATCTAGCAGGGTTCAGCAAGGCAGCTCACTACTTACCCCCAGCATCCAAAGTTGTTGTTCTAGTCCACTGACGTGAGATGTACCATAGCTAAAAAAGCAATGCTCAGAGCAACCTCTTCAGCTGCTGCCAATTGTTTAAACTCCCATAGAGTGAGCTGTATAGGATATTCCTCAAAAATCACTTCTAACTTAACGTAACCCAATAAACTACCGCTTCTTAACATCCAGTACATAGTGCAGATGCCATGGCAGCAACATTGATGGAAAATTCCTTCTCCACACAGAAATGTGTGATCAGTAACTGCTACTTTTTGGTCTCAAAGTGAAAACAGGGATGAGGGAACTGGAAGGACATTGCTGTAATCAAACACCTTGGTCATCTAGTCTCAGGCAGTAACTAGATGCCAGATCTCTACAGTAAAGCCAGTATAAGACACTCCCATCCTGGCCATCCTCCCCCATAGCAACTTCTTACACCTGACAGTTGTGTGTCTGTTGGGAAAATATTCTAAACTGGAACAGTAAAATGGCTGTATTTTTAAAAATAAGAACAACAACAACAAAAGTCCCACAATAACTAGCACTCAAAAATAATTAACCTTGATCCTATTACACAGGTGGTTTAGATCATGGTCAGCAAGCAACCACATCAGTGAGACTGAGGGGGCCCTAAACTGCAGTCTAGATGTGGAGAGTCTTGCAAGATAAAATCTGCATGGAAATACACCCTGAAAACACATGTGACAATTATGCTCTTAGCCTACAGAGGCCTCACTTCTGGAGGGATGAGCAATCTGTCCTCTCTTACACCCTAGTCAGCTACTGTAAGAAGCTGTTGGAGGATGCCACGACAGTGTAAATTAAGATGCCAGCAGTATACTGATAGACCAGGGAAACCTTTGGTTCACATGCAGGAAAAGCAGGATCTTTATTAAGTTGCCTAACCTATAAAAACTGTTGCTCCAAAGTTTTTTCTATGATGTGGCATTTGTACACAGGGATTTGAGACTGCAGAGAGAAGAGAGAGAATTTTTTTAAAAAAGCAAAATTAGGAAGTCACTCAAAAATGGTCGATGCAGTTTACAATGGTTACTTCATGCTTTTTGTCTTGAAATACTGACAGCAAAGCACCCAGGTAAAAGAACAAAGCACTTGGGTTCCATATCCCCCTTCCAATCAATATCTGAAGCTGTTGAATTGCACACCACTGACCAAGAGGGAGACAGTTTCCTTCTTTTTCACTCATTCATCTTGCTTTCCTCTTTTCCTTTCTCCCTGATCCTAGTCACTTTTATCTGTTCCCTGCAGTCTGCCAGCTTTCATTCGAGATGTTTTAAATTCTCTAATTTAATTTTAATTTTTTGTCTTTTTAGGGTTTAGTCTTCTCCTGGGCACATTTAATTGGATCACAGGGTGGTCCGGTGAATGCTAGCTCCAACACAAAGTAAGGAGTGCATAGCTGGGAACCACAGAAGGAGTGGCAGTGGCTACCACCACATTTAATTTTTCATTTTTTCACTCATGATGCTGCATGAAGTCATGCACTGGTTACCTAAACTCAGTTGATGTCCTCAAGTTGTTTTCAATGTGATATGATGTTACAGTCAGTAGTCCTGCAAGGTAATATTGAATTGTGGCAAAATTCTTTGGGTCTTGATTTTAATAATCTGGACTTATCTACTGCCTGGCAATAATTAGAGACACTTCTGAAAAACAAGCTTCTTTTGCCTGGCTGCTAGTATTAAATATTGCCGTATTCTTAAAGCTTGGCATAAAGTATTTCTTTAAAGCTGTTTTAAATAAAACATATCTGTCTGCAATTATAAATCAAATAGCTTTATAATTAAAAGATATACTTGGCCTTTTTTGTTCTGTGAAGGTTTGCATGAAATTGGAGTCTTGCTGAGGTTTTTTCTGAAGTAATTGAACATTTTCACAAATGACTTCTTCATACCTCTTAATTAAAATGTATAACAGCTTTTTTTTTAAAGAGTACAAATTCATCAAAACAAATAACAGCCGAAATTGTCACTGAATTGTTGCATCTGTGTTTCCTTGACACTTAGTTAGAGATCTGGACAATAATGCAGAGGTGTAGATGATATTTCATTCTTCTTCACTGGTGCCATTAGAGACTCTCAGCACTCCTCCATCTATTCTCCTCCAGGACAGCAGAAACAGCATTTCCTCTGGAGAATTAGAGCCATTTGCAGCTCATTGATAACACTTCTCTACTAAACTATTATTTTACCAGTGCGTCACCATTAAAAGTGTTCATGCCTACATTAACACATCCCTTCTCTTCTCCAGAGCCCTAAGAATCATCTGTCAAAGGCATTTTACTCAAATGGAAGAATACATGTTCCTTCGACAACATGTTAGTTTAAGTTATCTTTATCTCTCCTATCAGAGTACTACTTAATTCCAGAGAAAATTCATTTTTATTCTGTCATAGTCTCCAACTTTCTTATATTATGTCTGCATCATAGCATGGTGCAGTAAGTCTATGACAAAACGCAAATTAATTTTTTGTGGCTGCAGGAAAATTTGTGTGTTTTGTAGCTGCAGTAATTGGGTGATCCTAGTGGGACACTCTCATTCACTGCAGGATTTGAAGTGGCAGGTGTTTAGGCGTCATGCAAATTCATCTTCTCATGCCTGCACCACCTAACAGCACGAAGGCAAATCCAAAGCTTCCAAAAGCCTGTAAAACTCTGATAATCCTGCTAAGATTTACTGCATCTGTTCAAGAAAGAGATACGAGCAAGTCTTGAGATTAGATAAAAAAAAGAAACAGTTTTTTTTTAAGATAAGCAAGTCCACTCTGAAGGAAGAAAGTCTGTAATTCACCTTAAGTACTACCCAAGGAGAAAGTAATTCCTTTCAGGTACAAGGTCAAGTTTTATGTGGAGCCATCTTGACCTGTAATCAGTTTAGCTATGAATAAACATATGTGCTCTGAGGAACTGTGGAGTAAAGATAAAATATGGTCACAACCACATCCAGTCCAGCTCTCTTGGCGATCTGGGAAAGGCTGTTATTGATTTCAATGGGATTTGGATGTATTTCTGTCATTCAGCACAGGTGCTTTCATTCAAGACATTTTGGTTCGCTCAGTGTCAGAACAAATGCAGCCCACATTATCATCAGAAGAAACCAGAAAAGCACGGTACTTCTGAAAATTAAGCTGGGAAATCTTTTAGAAAGAAGATGTGTTACCTCCAAATGAGTCCTTCTCTACTGGTGATGAACACCAGTTCAAGGGCTAGCTTAAATGGGAAAAGAGTTTTCAGCACAGCTGGAAAAAGAATGAGAGATTTTGTGAAGCTGGAGGTTGCTACTTTTGCCCCTGCATGAGTGTCATTTTGTTTAACATACAAATTCTGGGGCACTCATTGATGACAGCCATCACTAACCAGTTGGATCTGCTTTGCTAAAGCAAAGGAAATAAAAATACATAATTCCGTTTTGCAATGGTCAGTGTATTAACAAAAGAGTGCACTATTTCAGTGATTTCTATAACTACCAACATAATGTCACAAATAGCTGTTTCTCAGACATATGAGCTATAAAACTGAATTAATTTCACAGTGCTGAGATCCATGGGCATGACAAACAGGGTCATAAAAAAAATTTAAATCATACTTCTGAATGTTAGAGCAATGGAAAAAAATAAAAGAAAAAAGAAAATATCATTTTCCATGACTTGAAGTATTTGAATTTTAACTTCTGACTGGACCAGAAGTTACAGGGAAGTTGTAGGGCCTTGTAGGCAAGGGTAGAAGCATTGGTTTAATGCAGATCAAATAAGACAGTCATACTGATCCACTCTGACCATATCATCCTTGGACAGTAGATCAATGGTTGAGCGTAACTATGGCACTCTGTATGGCCTGTTGATAATGTTCTGTTACCAAAAAAAATTGTGTCAGAAACCATTCGGAAAATGAAAGCAAAATTCATCATGAAAACAAGTCAATAATAATTACTCTTTCCACTGAGCAGAGGCAATGACCCCATAGATCCTCGTCAGTCAGGCTTGTTTCCATTGGAATATTTGTGGTTTTCAGCCAGCTTAACCTCAGCCTCCAGCAGAATGGACTCCTCAGGGCTGTACCCCAGGCAACAGTCCCTACACACCATTTGAAACATGCGACCTGGGGAGGTAGGAGTGATGGGGATCCCCTGGCTGAGCAGCCTAAGTGTCTCACGTGGGCCACCCAGGACAGTCTGTCAGCTTAGAGCAATGCCAGCTCCTGGTGGCACCGACACCCCTTGTTCCTTCATCCTTCCTGCTTTCCCAATGCATGTCAGATGCTTTTTCCTGACAAGTGGTGGCCACTGAAGGACCCTTTTTTCTCTCAGCCGCTATTTCTTCTCGGACAGTTCACTTCTGGGAATAAACGCGAGGGTTTAGGTCAGAGGAGGAGGAGCCTGCTCTCCTGCTCTCCTGTTCTTAAGATCACCACCCAAAAAATGATGGAGCCCTGCAGTTTTGCCAGTTACTCTGAAACTACTCTTGGCAAAGGCTAGGAAAAGCGCAAAGCAAATCTGTATACCAAATTCAAGCAGAGCAACTCTGCTGTCTGTAGGAACAGTTGGACAGAAATGAAGGGAAATGAAGCATGGCTCACACGTGGCTGCTCTGTCAGCATGGTCCAGCTGAGAAGTTGCCAGCCAGTCCCCTTCTGTTGAAGACACTTTCATCCACCCTCATGTCCTCTGTACTCCTGGAAGAGGATGGACATTTAGGGAGTCTTAGTTTCTTTTACAACCCAACTCCACCTTTGGGTGTAACTCAGATTCAGAACTCTCCCTGATTTATTGTTTATTGCCTCAAGCAGAAATACTCCTACCTCTCTGCCTGTTGCCTGTTACAACCACTTTGCAAAGGTAAAGCCTAGTGCAGCTCTGTCTGCACTTCTGACCACTGCTGACCAGAAGCAAGCATGGCTGGCTAAGCTTTATTAAAGTGTTAACTTATCATAAGGACTTTTCCAGGGATGTTACGCAAGGGCAGGAATAAACTTTTTCACATGTAAACTTCAAGCTCTACATATACATACAACTTGTTGATCATATTTAATAGGATGTCACAACCACACTGATACACACTTTATTACCAACAGTCAGTTTAGATAGATAGGATGGCAGCCACCTCTGAGATGACAATGAGTTACGGGATCCTCATATCAACCTCTCTCCTCCAAGCTTGACTTTAAAGGTTGACTTTGAGGACAATCAAGTGGAGCTTTTGCAGGTAACTGGGAATACTTTGATGTGAAAGCCACGTTTTCACATTGCTGGAATGAAACATTGCGATATTTCAGTGGCACATTTTTAACATTTTCACTTGAAGTTTTTGTCACAGTTCTGAATATAGTTTATCAAAATATCAAAAAATTATAGCAGGATCGCAGTCAAATTTCCTGGACTGTGAATGCAGACACTCAAAGGTTGAGTTTTCTAGGAAGCACCTTTCAAACCATGCACAGGTATAAGTGACGTAGCTAACCCAAGGCATGGAAGACGGCAAATCTGTAGCTAAGCTGTCTGAGGTTTTTGAGAGAAGAAAAACTTCCAGTAATCCACACTGGGAAATTACAGTGTTTGGTTTTCACAAGGTACAAAGACACCTGCATTGCTTGCTACTGAAAAATATTTACAGTCTGTTTAGGTGAAACAATGTATTTTAATTAATGAAATTAGAAGAGCCTGAAGGGTTACTTTTTAAACAGCATTCTCTGTTGCGTGAAAGTTTTTACTGCAGAGCATAAGACACAGAAGTAAGTGTAGTTGTCTCCAGAGCCTGAAAGCTAAAGTGGCAGTGCTGACATATGAAATAGTGAATAATACAATGAAAGTAGTCTGCTCTTCTTCTAATATGAGCTTGGAGATGTCAGTGCTGGTACTCTTCAGAGTAATAACATTGTGCATTATTAAAGACAAGATCTCAACAGCTGCTTAATGTTAATATAAGACCCCTGAACATATTCAGAGAGGCTTCATGTCAGTCCAATATAGGCAATTTTAACTTACAGTATAATTACCACCTTCCCTTATGCTTTGAGAGTTTATTTCCTGTTTTGTCAGGCAGTCATTAATCTCTTCTCTTTAAAAAGGAAAAAAATAACATTTGAACATTCAGAAAGAACTCCTAAAAGCCACCCACAGATCTCCACATCCTTATTTGAAGAAAAATAAAGCTATTTTAGAGTCAGCTGAATCTCTGTCCCTCTCCTAGAGCCTCAGCATTCATGCCTCATCTTCACCCATCCTTGAGTAGAATTCCACCGTTCCTGTTTTCCAAGACCAAGCACTACTGGCAGCAGCTGTGAGTAGATTTGTAAAAAGCCTCATGCAGGATCTGAGTTTAAAATCTAGCTGTTCACACTCTGTGTGCTAGCATATGTTATAAGCAATTTGTGTACAGATGTGTGCTGGGATTCCAGTGTAGGCAAGCTAACAACATTGAATAACATCTCATGTGCTTTGTAATTATACATAATGAACGTGCTGTCATATCACAGAGTCCATGTTTGTGGCAGGATTTATCCACTGGCTTTGGAAGTAAGGAGTAAAAACTACGGTGTGAATTTTTAAAGAAGAATTTTAACACACAATATGCAAACTGAAGAGAGGAGACTGATTGCTGGGGAACATTTTATGTAAGAAGCTCAACTTAAATAAGCACACAAGCCAGGACTTGAAAAAGATTCCTTTTGAGCAGGTTTTGAAAGTCTAAAGACAGAAACATTTACATAAAAGTAAAAAGAGAAAGTAGGCAAACACTGTCCTAGTTGGAAAAGCAAAGTGCCAGCAAACAGCAAGTAGAGGAAAGCACAGTAAAGGCAATGGGAGGGAGCAGGCAGAGAAGGGCGACTCTAAAGACCAGGAAGAGCAGGGTGGGGGGACATGAGCATCTTTAAAGTACCTTGTAAATAATCTCTGCTGTCCTCTTGTGCAAAACTGATAATTTTCATCAAGTGAAGATTAGTATGTTGCTCTCTGTAAATTAGAGTTTGAAGAATAAATGCTGGGAATACCAATAATTTTTGTTGTCTGCTGCATGGAGAGGGCAGACCTCCATTGCCCACATACCGCTGTGCCCTTTCCAAGGGTCCAACAGAACAGCAGCACTGCTTTTCTTCTCTTCTGACCAGTGGCAAACATCAAGCAGGTAAAAACAGCCTGCCTAGAAGAAACGACCCTTTTATTTAAGCTGTGTGAACAAAGCAGTAGAGGTAAAAACAAGGAAAAGGCCTGAATACACTCTCAAAATGTGCACATAGGTTAGCTAGCAGCTGGCAGATGATCAGACATTTGTGGCCTCTCCCACTCAGAGCCCTCAGGAGAGGGCTCTCAGCACGTGTTTAAGCTAATCTAAATCAAGGTTGCTCTGGTCGCACTATCCTGCCCGTTTCCAGCTTTTTACGCTCTTCTCCTCTGTGGCTTTAGCACAGGCACTCATTTGATTGCATAGTGAAATGGTTCAGGGAGCTGGAAAAACTGAAAACTTACCATGAAATAAAATAATTAGCTTTCAGCCAGGTCAGTTCCCTGAACAGGATCTGTGTGAAGCAAGAGACATGCCAGAGCTAATACAAGAGAGGGGATGGAGGTGTGCAGCCTCGGTCCACAGGGAAAATGCAGGTTATGGTTACCTAGTCCTAGATTGCCTTAAGCTGCCGTGGAAGCACATCATGATGCTTCTCAGCAGGTATCACAAGCTGCTTTGCAACCCCATAGATACATGTTTGCCCCTTTTGGGTAATAGAGAGAGAGATTTGTTTTGATAAACTAAGATATTTTGTCTTTCCTCTTCCCCAGGTTGCTGTCGTGATCGAAAAGGGACTTGTAGGTTTAACGGGAGTACTCTCTTATAGACTAGCAGCAAATCATTAGTGAACAACACCAGCTCTGACAGAGCCACAGCTTTCAAGATTCATTCTGCTGTCCTGGGTTAAGCAGAGACAGAGTTAACTTTCTTCATAATAGCTAGCAAGAAGCTGTGTTTTGGATTTGTGCTCAGAAAAGTTGATAAGGGATGTTTTGTGCTGCTGCCAAGGACAGATACCTTCAGCTTCTTCTCTCTTTGCAGACAGGGTGGGGGGGCTGGGAGGGCACATCCCCAGCTACTAGCCCAGGATTTGTTCTTCGGTTACTAGATTGAGAACCAGAGTGACCAATAATCTATTCCACTACATACACATCATGCCCAGTATAGAGGTGAGGACCCTTCCGGAGGATCGGCCCCTTCGCCTTTTGGTTCCAGTGCCTTTCGGTTTCGGTTCTCCAGGTGGTCTCTCTCTCAAGGCCTTCCCCCCGCCCGACCCTGCACCCCAGTCGGCTCTTGGTCTGTGACACTCAGACTTGTCTCTGGTCTGCGAGTGTGGTGTTTTGGGAACCTCTCCCGCCTTGCTCCAGGAGGTTTTGGGACCCCTGGGGTCTGGGGTCGACTCCCCCTGTTCCAGGATCATTAGCCGGGAACAGGCTGAGCCTTTGGTCATCTGGTGGGGGGGGCAGTATCACTGTGTATCACTCATTTGTATATTTGTATATAGTATTATTTTTCATATTATTGTAGTTTAGTTATTAAATTGTCCTTATCTCAACACACGAGTCCTTTTTTTCCATTTATCCCTTTAATTCTCTCCCCTATCATTGGACGAGGGCGGGAATTGTGTGAGCGGGTGTGTGTGGTTTGGCCCCCAGCCAAGGGCTAACCCATCACACCTGCATTTGAAGGTGATCTACTACATGAAAGCTGAGAAAATATATTAATAAGAGACAGGAAAAAAATTCCATTGCAGTTTGATTATATCTTGCATTTTTGTTATTCATCTTACCTTTTGGTATAGATCTTTTTTCTGCTTGTATTACACATTCCAGTGCATTTCTCCATACACATAGCATTTGCATCATTTGGCAGAGAACATGAAAACCTAAATCATGATCAGACTTCCCAGACTGTGCTGGAAAGGGTCTGTTAACAGAAAACACATGCAGTTAAATCACATCATATTAGATCAGCAGCATTTTTAACCCTGATGCATGGCATCTTATTATTTATTGACTGTTTACTTTTGACTCTCTGGACTCCTCATATCTCATGAGCCTGATTAGCTACATATCTGATGGGTATGTTTTCTCCTTTTAACCTTCTTGGCTTAATCTGTGCAGGTCATTTTGCTTGACCCACTTTGTCCAAATTTGTGATACTACTCAGTACCCTCAGAGTCTACCTTACAATGTTGATATAGCTTAACACTGGCTGGTCTCCAGCCTTTCTCTGCCGCAAACAAAAAGCTGAATACTCCCATCCCTTATCTGGGAGGGACAGCTGCAGCTATACTTCCTAGCTCAATTTTAACTGTATATTGCTGACAGATTAAGTGCTATGTACAAATTCAAAGTGAATCCTTTGAAAAACTATCTGTGGAAAACATGGAGAAGCACAGAAGAACTAGCACTAGGAAGGGCTGTGGCTCAAAAATCCCAAGTAACATTAGCTTGTCTGCCTGCAGACTGTACTAGTCAATGAGCAACACAGTTTTCTGCTGTTTCATTGTCCCACTGCCTTTTTTTGTATTGGGTGCTATACTGTTTCTTTGAGACTTCATATAATGCAAACTGTATTTGACCGGGTTATGTAGCAATGTTTCCTAATTTGCTGGAAGAACTGGTCTGTGTTACTTGAAATTACACCATGTAACGATGGCAAGAGGTAGCAAACTGTGCTAACACATAAGGAGTTTCTAGGTCAGGATAAATTGCAGCAGAGGAAGACAACTCAGTGACAAATTATGACTGGAGGAATTTTTGTAGGGGATGGTCTTTCATCTAAGCATTTCAAACTTTGTCTTAGTGGAGTGTCATTGTATTGGGCAGCTGAGGATTTCAGCAGCAATATGTGCAGGAATTCACAAAAAGCCTGTCATCAGCTTTCAGGCCAGAGTTGTTATAGTAGATGTGGTTTCAAGTACACAGTATACAGGGTAACTTGGCAAGAAAGTAAAATAGGAAGGGAGTGTATCACACATACAGAATAATCCTGGCCTCAACAACAACAACTAATCAGCTATTATTACTGATTCTGGCCATTTTAATATTTTTTAGAGAAAAACAATATAAGAGGAGTGGCTCCATCCCAAAGAATATGTGCTGCTACAGCAAAGCACAACTAACTACATTGTTAGGACTTCAGCTGTAGGACTTACCACGCTCCACTGCGTTCCCAGCCAGCATTCACAGAATCACACAGAATCACAGA
>NW_010105689.1:0-12467 GCF_000699245.1 Pterocles gutturalis | reverse complement strand
AAGGAGGTCAACACACCCGCTCAGTTTGTGTGGTTCTTCTCATGTGGGGTTGAGACATGCTGGTTGCATACTAAAACGTGCCTCCTTATTGATGGCAGAGGACTTTATTGGCCAAAGCTGCAAAAGGGACCTCTCCAGCAAGCTAAAATTCACCTACAGAAAAAGAAATTGTCAGAGAAGACTTGAAGCAAGTGGTCTTAACGAGCACTTTCCTCTGCACTGATGGGAATGATCCCGTTCTGTGGTGTTTGAGAGGAACCAGTGGCACGCTGCGAGCTGCGAATTTGAGCAGAGTGCCCCAGCAGCGCGATGGCGTGTGTCTATACCGAGCCACTTGACCATGAAATTGGCAGCGAAGTTCATTTCACAACATTGCGAAGGTAACTGTGATAGGCATCTGCATGAGATTTCTTTTCAATACAGAAATAGGATAAAACCCAACCAAATCGTGACATTTCTTCAAATTAAAATAAAGTTAATATTTTTTCACCGCTTCACTGCTGGTGCTGGATAAAGCAACAAACTGATGAAATTTGACTTCCCTAAATGCTGAAAGTTTCCTCTCAAAGTTATCAAGATTCTGCTACCACGCAGACAAAAAAACCCAACCAACCAACCAGCTAACAAGCAACAACTACGACATAAGCCTTTCTGAGCATTTTTGACAATATAAACTGCCTCTGTCCACATAACCTATGGGCAACAGTGTTTGCAATTTTAACCACCAATCTCTTTTCGGCCAAGAGCATGTATCTGTACAACATCCTACAAGTATCAGAGATCCCCTCCTGTCAAGTCAAATGTCAGGTCGCGGCGACAGCTCCCCAAACTTGCACATCCACTCGTCCAACTGAACTGGAGTCTTTGCCACGCAAACTTGATTTTCAAAATTCTCTTTAAACTTCAACAGCATTTGGTTTGAATTTACTGTCAGAGACTGGCCTGAACCAGGACATCTGGCTGAGTACCCCAAGCTTTACAAGGTTTGTGACTGTGCTCAGAATGACAAATCTCCCAAGCATTTTGTACAAAGGGGGAAATAAGAGACAAAACAGACATGCTTGCAGGCACCTACCTACAAACACATTCAAATGCAGCCTGGAATGCAATAACGGCGATAATAACACAAAAATGTGAAATAAATGAACGATCATAGCAGGTAAAGAACAACACCTTCATCTGTCTGCTAAACACAGGGAACAGCTGTATTAACTCAGAGCAGTTCATTCCTAAAACTACCACCCATCTTCACATAGGCCTGCAGTTTTTGTTTGGTATTTGTCATGCAGGACCCAATGTCCAAAGAAGGCTGAGAGAAAGAAAAACACTAAAACAACCCCAAAGAAAAATATTGCCAAAAAGTGTCTTTCTTGAGCCTCTATGCAATGCCAGAAAATGTATTAGTGAACTGCCACTTCTCTTGCTGCTTAGCGAACTGGCTGTTCTGCCAACTTGAGATGAATAGGAGAAAGGAGGATCAGCTCCCTAAAACTACAGGATCTCCCTGCTTTCTTTCAGGTTCCTGGGTTTCCATGCACAGCACAAGTATATTGAGTTCACAAGGAAAACAGTGGTTGACTCAGAAATGCATAGAAAGCCAAACGCACATCAGCAACTTGAGGACGCTCCTAGAGTCAAATAATGCAGACAAAATGCTGGCCTTATTTTAATGAGACACACAAGAAAGAATAAAGGAAATACGCCCTGAATTGCAGCTTGTTCGTACATGCCACTCGGGGGAAGGAGGGGAGGAATCTGAAGGAAGGGAAGCTACATAACCAAGCCTCATGAGTCCCTCCTTACTTTTCCATTTAGGTATCATGCCCAATTCTCTCCAACGGCTGCTAGAGGAGCTAAAGACTGGCAGCTGTAGGGAGTACAGTCAGAAATTGCTCTTCTCAATTCAGATGCTGGAGCAGGCAGCAAATACCATCTTAAGTGCCACAGCAGACTGCTAGAAGACAACCCCTCACTCTCATGGCTATAAACCAGCAGACAGCTAGTTTGGGGCTGTAAATATTAATGATAGCTTCAGTCATCTCACTCTATTTCTGAACAGGGTACAATTCAGATTCAAACAGCCTGAGTTCCACACAAGTCTCTGCACCTGGTTTTTCCTTCAGGTTGCACCCGAATTTCAAAGCTATTTATCCAATAAAACTGCTGTGCTAGCGTAAGGAGAGCATCCTGCTTTCCTGGTGCATGGGAGGAGGAGAGGGAAGTGGTCTTGCAGTAATGGTTCAACGTCTGGTTCAAACAGTTTCCACTGTCCATCCCTCCATCCATCCACATGTCTGCGCATTTGTACTGATGACTGCTCAGTCTGAGCATCTGAATTTTTAGCATTTTAAGCGGACTGGAAAGTAAAATGAGAAAGATAAGATGCTATAAAGCTCTACAGCAGCATGACACACTCTTTGCATCAGGTCAATTTCAGCTGATGTAGAAGAAATAACATTTCTACTGATTTTATTTATGTATTTACTTTGCCAAAAAGCAAGGCTGACAAAGCCTCCATGCTAAAAAAAAAACCACTGGAAATATGCACTTGCTGCATCAGATAGTAGCTGAATATTGGAAATGTCAAAGCAGCTGCACCCAACAGATGTGTCAAGAGAGATAACGCGAGTGCCATAATCCTTGTGACATGGACTGCCGACATTAGGGACTGTGGGCATGGTCCCTGTGGATGTGAATACCTGGATCACCAATACTTTAGAGAAGCTTGCTAATACACGGACTGGGGATGCTGCAGTAGACCACAGTGGCATTTCCAGGCCTGGCTCATTTGTCAGGATGTAGTTAATGATTACTCTAATTATTTGTCGTAAGATCTCCAATGCTTTCAAGTCTGCTTACCAACATCTCCATCTGTTGATTCTTGCATCTGTGTTAAAAGGGTAACTAACGTTCAGGAAAACAGTATTTGTGTTGCAGCTGTACATCCCTCAGCCCACTGCTAAAGATAAAGAATATTGTTATCCACTATTTCTAACAAAACTTAAGACACACCTTTCTTGAAATGACCTGATATTCTCAGTGTTACCATCATTACACTTCTGTGCTTCCAGACCTTTACAAGGAAAGATTTAAATTACCATTACTGTCTGTTTTTTCTAACAGATAATCAACTTCTCTTAGGAGGCAAGGTGAAATAACAATCATTCTCTGCTACCAAAATCTCCCAAGATAACTTAAATAATTGGATCCATTTTAATTTTATTCCCTGCACTCCGACTCTATTAGACTAATGGCCTGAAAAACATTATACAAAAGATGACAGGGGGCAAGATCCTCCTCTTAAGTAGTGATGGGGAGGACATCTGCTGAACTGCAGCACTAAGCCCGTCATCCCTGTCTTGGGATGCATGGCTTAGGGCGGGAGGAAGGAAACAGAAGACCTGGGACAAAAATGTCCTAAGTAACAGATATACTGGGCTGTCCCTGCACAAAAGGATGTACATTTTAAATCGCAGCCCTTGGGCTTTGGAGATCCAGTAGGTAGCTGAGATGGAGCACCTCTCCTGGTTTTCGGCAAAGAAATGGGCAAGACAGCAGTCTTGGCTACGCAAACCAAGGTCTTGGAGCCTGCGCGTCTCTCTCACCCCTGGTCCGTGTCCTGACCACCGTGCTATAAAGCATACACATGCAGAAACATGCCCTCCTCTTCTCTTTGGGCATTTTTGGACACAATTTTACTTTTGGGGGGTCAGTGGGTGGAGGGGGAGAGAACTGGGGAAATGTTTGGCTGTTATTCCTGCGTCATGTTTTCAAACCTTCAAAATTTCCACTATCTATGAAGAGAAAAATCTGCAGAGGTTGTCAGTCTCAGGTCTGGTCATCTCTTATTTGTAGTTTTTTCCTACTTGGGATGAGAAGCTTTCTCTCAAGGAAGAACAGTGCTTGTCCATGAGTCCTCTCTCAACAGCACATCTTCATGGTGGCTGATGGGCACTATGATTCTGGGGGTATCTTTTAGACAGGGTGGCCCAGGCACAACTAAGCCAGAAAGATATGTCTAGTGGTTCCAAAGAAGCTACAGCAGGTGGTTTCAAAATTACTGATTTTATCTTCGATTTAAATGATACTGTGTTTTCATCGTTTTTCAGAGCAACAGTAATAATTCAGCTTGTTTTGAATTTCAGAGTCTCATGAAAGGCAGAGATCCGTCTCATCTTCAGTAAGCTGGACCCAAAGCCGGGAAAGTCAGGGTGAGGTGACAGTAACAAGATCAGACAACATCTTATTCCTCTCTGCCCAATCCTTCCTGAGACAAGGAAACTAAAAGCAACAGACCAGTGAAGATTGATGTCACTTCACAAGACCCAAAAAAGCAGCACAAGAACAGTTTTCCAGCTTACAGGGATGGCAAGAACATCATTATTTTCTGAGAAGCATGCAAATCAAAGTCATAAAGGAAAAATGGGGCCTCCAAGTACGTCCCAACTTCACCCCTTGGCAGCTTTGCTGCATCCATCTCAATAATGGCAAATCATCACAGTACCCTCCAGTTTTTTAAGAAAGCGATTGCAACGTCCAGCCAGGGCTGGCTCAACCACTGGACACTCTGGTGCTGCCCTTCCATTGCCCAGTGCCCCGCTGCTGGGTTTTTGGCTAATGGATTTGGGAGATGTGCGAGTCCTGGCATGATGGATTTAACAGACTACATACATATCCAATTCATCTTGGACATCCTGGCAGGCTGTTAGCAAGGTGGCACCACACACACTTCTCCTGTGCTCCTGAAATTACATTCTGACTAATTGGGGGCTGAACAAGGTGACAAAAAAAGGAAGCCAAATTCAGTATTGTCTGATCACAATCAAGACAATCTTAGGAGATACAAAGGAACAGCTATATATTTACTGCCAGACACTCAAATGGATCAAGAAATAAATTATTACAATGCAAAAATTAATGCAGAATGTCTACCTCTCTTGCTGAGGCGGCAGCAATGAACGATAACATTACACATCTAACAGTATACTCAAAAGGACAGGTTGTGCTCATCAGTCCAGAAGCCCATAAACAAACTCTGATGCTTTTATCAATACAATATTACTTCTTGTTTCTAAACAGAGGCAGGAAGTATTACAACAGCACAAACCGATGCAAGCAGTACTGGTTGCAGACTAAAAGAAAGAAAAAGTGAAATAAAAAGAAACAAAAAAGGAGAGAGGTCACACAGCAGAATACTGAATTAGATTATCTCTTCTGATCTCTTTGCTACACAGCCAGTATTTCTCTGCTGCTTAGCTCTGACTGGCAGTGATGATATTAATGAATAAAATTCCAGTAATTGATGTAAAGTGAAGTACTTCCATAAATCTAATTTTCTTTTAAAGAACTTCGAATTTTAAAAAAGAAACAGGCCAACTACATCAACTACCCTCTAAGAGAAACATCTCTCTGCAAGTAAGGGAAGTGCTCAGAAAAGACAAAACACAGAAATGGAAACTAACTGCCTACCTGGGCAGGGATCAAAGCTTAAAATAGGATATAAGGATGATGCAAAGAGGCACAGAAAGGCAAGCTTGCTCAGACAGGTCAGTACCAGATGATCTGAAGTGCTATGGCAATAGCAGAGAGAGAAGTGAACCTGCTCTTCCTTGATCTATGCCATCATCCTCATCCTGCCCCTTTTTTGTGCACTGCCTCCCCCCTTTACATGCAGAAAACTTGGGGGTTTTCACGGTTTACGAAATAGCTCTCTATTGTATATCTGACATACGTAGCTTGATACAGAAAAATCAAAACTAGCCATACTACTCAGGATGACAACAAATACTCAGAGCAGAGCATTATTGCCAAGTGCAGAAAATACACTGTAGTGCTTTCATCATACTCGATGGCATTTGTCTGCTTTTTTGAACTCCCCACAAGGAACTGATTTTTCATCGCGTGTTCAGTATTGCCTCGGTCTTTGTATTTAAGAGATTTACATATCCCAAGGCTTTAAACGTGGTTCTCAGAATAGAGAGCAGGATGGAAGATGCTATCAAAAATGACAACTGAGTTACAGCATTGAAAAGGAGAGAAATCAATGAGAGCAGACAGGACTAAAACAGGCCAGTCATCTGCTGGCCCAAAGAACTGAGGTGTCCTCTTTTCAGTATCCTTATGTCAACACTGCGTAATAAAACTGAGAGGGTCCTGAGCTGTTGTGACCAATTCCATCATTTCTGTTGTCTTTCTTCTTAAAAATCCTCAAATCAATGACACAGACATACAGAATTCTTGGAAAAGGTGGCTAACATTTCTCCGGTAGGGACACAGGAGTTTTCACGGGAAAAGAAGGGACTTAGACATCTGCTTGCATAAGCTTGACCCAATCTTGTGTACACCATTTTCCCCCATACTATCTAATTTACCAAAGTGAAGACTACACTTACTACCAATATTTTTCCTACAGTTTGTCAATAATTCAAATTATATTGCAATTTTGGAGAAGGCATCTTCCAGGGCTCTTCAAAGGAAGCCAGGAGCTCTGCTGGGTGACAGCCCGCGCAAGCCTGGCCGGGAACTTCCCATTGCCAGCCCAGCCTCGCCTGGAATGGTACATAACTGGCTTCTGTTGTGGCCAGCAGTTTTTGCTACACGCAGTTTAACAGGATAAGAGTCAGTCACTACAGAGACGTACGCGAGAGTTAATGACTAGCCCCAGGCTTGGTGGTGTTTCTTCAGCTTTATTTTGGGACATAGAGGTAGAAGATGTAATCCCTCCTCTCTGTCCCCATTCCTTTCCTTTTACTGCAGACTAGACAACTGAAATGACTGCTCGTGTTTAAGGAAAGCCTCACGTATCTCTGGTCAGCTGTTCCCATTTGCTAGTCTTTGCATGTAAGCCAGAGGAACACTCTCTCTTAGAGCCCAGGTTTACCTTTTTCTTCCTCCTCTCTGCCTCTCCCCTCTCCTCCCCACCTGCAGGCCATGCCCAGCCGCCCCAGCACAGTCCAGCCCTGTAACTCTCTGATCTCAGGACACAACCACAGGTAGCTGATGAGTTTCTGCTAGTTCCTAATGGGCAAGACACACTGACTGGAGCTGGGGTGCTGGACTCTACCCTCCCTGCTCCCTGGTAAAGGAAAGGTAAACGATTGTGTCCTGCCTGCCTTGGGATTTCGCCATCTGGAAGTTACCATGAGTAGGAATCACACCTTCTTCCTGGAAGGGCACGTTTATTCTCAGCCTGCTAAGTGCTGAGGGCTCATATCTTCCCCAGCAGAAAGCGATGCTGGTGGGAGCAAGGCGTCCCGCCTGGCCCCCCCAGCAGCCTGCTGGGATGTGGAATATCTTTGCTCGACCTCATCAACTTTCTCTGGTGTAGCACTGTATTCACCCAAATCAAACACCACAGAGTTCAACCGACAAAAATAAACCAATTTTATTTTTTGATCTGTACTGTCAAGGAGATATATTTCACTCTGCAATGTAAGCCCATACATTTTCTCCCCAACTCTTTCTTTAAGGTAACTATCCCTCAGAGACTAAAGACACACACTGAATAATCCTATCAGCTGTTGAAACCTCAAATATGTTTTTCAGCTTCCCACACTTCACAGCAGTACCAGATACCCTGTTTTTTATCTACTTTTCTATTCAGTGTAGTCTAATTTTTCTCCTCCAAAATATCTGAGGATTTTTAGCAGGTACAGTTGTAAATGACTGCAATGCCTCAGAGCCACATAGTGCACTCACTCTAGAGACAGTGATGGAAGAGAAGCTACCATTTGAAATAATGCGAGAATTAGTGGAGGAAAACTTATTTTTATACACAGCTCTTGCAGGGCTTACGGCTTGTCTAGAAGATAACTACTTCATACAATAATTACTTTTGTGAGAAGCAAAATAATCACCTCAGAGACAATCTCTTAAGTGATGATAAAGTAAATGTTCTCAAAGCTTCTAGCTGGAAAAAATAACAGAAAGAGTCTTCAGTTCCAGGTGGGAATCACACATACCCCCACCCTACACCCCTCCGACAACCCCTTTCCATTTGAAAAAGATATTTATCTGGATGCTCTAGAAAAAGCACAGCAGCAGAAAACCAAGTGTGAGAATTCCAACAGCAACAGTATCTCAGTCTGTGCCAATTTTCATGCATATATAAGATAATGAATTATTTCTGCTTAAACAGCAAACCCCTTAAGTATAGGAGCATACAATAAGCAGACTGCGTTTGAGCTCTGAATGAAACCTTTTGGGCACGTTAATTATCAATATTATTTATACTTCCATTACACTTGAACCCAGAGACCTCAAAAACCTGAAGCCCCTCAGTCCTTGGCACTAGGAATGCAAATGGCAAGAGACAACCCCTTCGCCCCCCACTAAAGGACTCACCATCTATTTACAGTCCAGCACGCAGGTGAAAGGAAATCCCATGATTTCCAGCTTACAGACAAGGAACTTGGATATGGAGCGACACAGATGGACATTGGGTATGGAGTGACACATGGACAGACATGTCCTACAGACAAAAAACTTGGATACGGAGCGATACACAGATGGACATGCCCAAAGACGCTCAGAGATCCTCTGCAGAGGTGGGAACTGAGGTGAGAACCCCTGAGCTGAGAACTCTCATCTGATAAAAACCGCTTTTCTCTGTGCAGTCCCTCTCTTCCAATGCACTGTTAGGTAACTGCTCTCCACTTACATTTTCTTGTCAGATTCTTTGCACAACAATCAAGAGCATCCCACCCACACTTCAATTGCTCCACTCATTCTTTCTTTTAAGTCATTTCTGGGTACCTTTGAAGCCTCTCCAGTTCTTCCTAGCCACACTAAAAAGTAGAGATAGATGGGTCTAACCCATGTTCCAGGTCCAGGCTCAGACTTCTGCTGGAGACTGAGATTTGCAGTCAGTTTTCCGTGTACGAACTTAAAACCCAGGCAAATCTCTTGTCCTTGTATTTGTTCCTCTAACTGTTCCTTTCCTCATGAGTCATGTCATCTGCTATGACCCAGCACCGCCACAACCCTCCCAGAGGCCACTGAAATCAGTACATTGAGAAGTGCTCTGTACATACCAGGAGATGTTTAGCATTGCACAGTCCCACTACACCGGGATCTCTTGTCGTTCTAGCTCCTTCTGCTCTACAAGCTTCTCAGTTACTTCCCCAGGTTTAAGTTCAGAAGGTATTTTCATTCCCCTTCATCCTCCTCGCACTTTCAAAATACCTACACTTGTGTCGTCTCCTCACTTCTTCTCTGTCCTTTCTTGGGACTTCTGGAACTCTTCACCATCCTCCTTCTCCCAGCGTTTCCCTGCCAGCCCTCCTCCAGCAGCATTCAGAGCTCAGCCCGGATTGCTCTTCTGTTCCTGGGGGTGATTCATATCTTTCGACACTTGCCCTTTCCCTCTCAGTTCAGTCTACCATGCCTGACTGCACCTCTGGCATCCTGTCCTGGATGTCCCATGGCTGCTCAAACCTCACAGGATGAAACCACGCACCTCATTTTTCCTTCACGTACAGCTTCACCACTTCTTCTCCATTTCCAACACCATTTCTGCTGTTCTGTCACTCACTCTCAGTACTGGTGCTTTATACATCCCTCTCTCTGTTTTCTATTTTCCAATGAATTTACCATTAAATATATTAATTCCTTTTATTCCAATGGCTAAAGCATCTCTCACTTCCATCTGCATTACTGTAACCTCCTGCTTCTCTTTGAGTTTCTCACTTCTTATTTTTTACCTAATCAAAATGCTGCATCCACATAAACTCCCTTTATCCTTACTTCAGTGAATCAATCTGCTTTTCCAAATTCCTTCACCGACTCTTCTCCAAATTACGACTTCCCTTCCAAGATATCATATGACTCAGCACCTGCCTCCATATTTTCCTTCGGCTTCACAGCTATCATCTCTTCTGCTAGTCTCCTAGTCATGACTTTTGCTATATTAGTTAGTGGTCTTTGAACTATTTCCCTCTTTTCCTTCTCCAGTTCCGCCAGTCCAGTAGTACAAAGAACGCAGAGTAAGATAATGACTAGAATCAGGACTTGTAACTGGATTTGGAGGGTATTTCAGCATTAAATCAACGTACCCCACTGGCTTGTCTATGGTGTAAGTTCTGAATCCTGGTCTTTGTACACAGTCCGAACAAATATAACAGTTGCTCGAGTCACAGGACCCAGACAGTACTTCTGGGTCCACTAGTGCAGTTTCAGGCCTGCAACACCACCTATAAACTGTATATAGGTTTGAATAGGAGGGCGGGGGTGTCCACATTGTGAAGTTACGTGCACTTCCTTTATACAAAGTACTAAGTGGTCCCCCTTCTGGGTGCTCTTTAGGCCGTGCAACTGTGAGGATGCACAGACATCTCAAGATCCCTACAGGTTTCTCCATACCTGGGCTGGTCACAGGTTTTTAGCTGATCTGTCCTGCTGATATTATAATCACATCATAATTTCAGTTCATTGTATCATCCTTTCCCTCTAAAACCCAAAAGGTCTAGAACAGGTATTAACCAGGGAAAGACCAGCAATTTTCGGTCCTGAAAAATGTATCAGTCAAGCCAGTGAGTGTGCTCAGCCAGCATAGCTGGGACTACAGCTTCTTTACTTTCTGAAAGAAACTCAGAGCTGTGCATGCTGGTAAGAGAGAAAGGATTAAGGTTGTACCAGTATAACACCCTTTTTAAATGGTGACCATAAAACTTATTTGCATGGGGCAGAATGAAATCCTGCCCCACAGAAGGAAGGGGTGGGAATGGACCGATGAGATGCTCTGGAAGCTGGCTGGCCAGAAGCCTCTCTCGCTCTGTTCTTTGCCTCTCTAGGGTTACTAGATTATCTCTATCAAGAAGCATACCTTCCCCTCAGAGTATCTAACTGTTTGAAGCTGAACAATCAAACATAAAAAGGAAACCAAGTACTTAAATATACACCTATTAGTCTGTTAAGAAATACAAGTAACTGGAGTTACACATTCATAAACACCCATGCATACACATATATGCATTAAAGAGGAGGAAAGCAATGTTCTTTCCTTACTGTGCTAAAATTTAAAGTACAAGGTTGCAAAAAAAACCCAGCAAAAGATCTTGGTGCAACTGAGTTTTAGGTCAATTCAATCAGTCTAAGAAAATATATTTTTAACAAATGGCTTCATTTGCTTTTAAGGATAAGTAAACCTCACTAACAGCGTAAAGTACCTCCTGCTGCCGTGAACAGTCCTTCATTTAATATCTGTGGGGCTTGCTGTCACCAGCAGCACATAAGAGGAAAGAAAACACTCAACATTTAGAATAGCAGTCATCAGATTCTTCCCTCTGCTATAGTGGCATAAGCAGCAAGAGTGCTTAACCCACTGTGGGTTTCCAAGCTTCTCAGGCTATCTTCCCCCTTTACACTGAAAGCAATTCCGTTCAGCTTTAGCTGCAGTTTAACCAAAGGAAACTATAATCACACTAGCAGGATGATAATTTTGAAGAGACACTAGCAAAACCACAGCTGCTTCATTAAACTGCAGACCTGTGGTTGACAAAGGACCATCATATCCCAAATAACATTTTATTCTTTTGCACAGAGCAAACAAAACCAGCTTTAGTGGATTAAAACAATAATAATAATAGTAATAATCAGCCTCAGCGACAAAAGCTGAAAAATAAAGTGCTAACAACTACTGAGAACCTCAGATCAGAAAAATATAACAATTTCATATTCACATTTATCACAAAAAAACCCCCTTTCCCTGACCTTCAGAGAATGAAATCTGTATACATCAGTTAACTGGGAGTCCTAACTCGACTGCCTTCAATGCTAAGTAATATGTAAAACCACACAGCAAAACGAAGTAATACAACATTGAACAAGAATGCAGGGTAACATCTGTAAGGCTGGTTTTTTGCCTGAACGCTTTTACGCTCCTTTTAGTTCTCAGCTTCTCCTAATTGCTGACTTGGGCAAAATCCAAATAATTTGTCACTGTTGCCTTCAAATATTTGCATTCCCAGAAACATAAAAAGCATATACTTACCTGTAGCAACACCTGTGATTGATTACACTGTCACTCTCTGAATACCCTCAGGAGGTTTTGCTCAGTCCCAAAAGGAGAGGGAGAAGGGATGAGAATAGTTGTCTGATGAAGAGCACTATATTAATACCAACAAAAATACAATTTTCCCCCATGCATTTGACAGCACAGTGAAAATCACACGACAGCTGGATTCCAGGTAAACCAGTCCTTCCAGATACCGAGTTGAGTCAAGCAAACTCTACCGCAGCACGACAAGGAAAAAAGTTGATGTATCAAGGCAGAAAAACCCCGGTCTAAAATTCACGCCAACGGGAACAAAACACAATCGATACACACACCAATTTTTTTTAAAACCTAAGGGGGGGGGGGGGAAGAAAAAAAAAAGAAAAAAGAGTTGGTGCCTTAACTGTTAGCACACAGCTTCTGTGGCAAACGAGGGGACCTGTCCCTCTTGGCATCCCTCTGATGGACGCGCTGA
>NW_010105688.1:0-1199 GCF_000699245.1 Pterocles gutturalis | reverse complement strand
TTTACTGCAAGCTTACTGGCTCAGCCAGAAACTACACAGCACGAAATAGGAACATACTGTATTGCTGCATATAGCTGCTCATAATTCCTTCTTTATTTATTTCTTTTACCTCTTTCACACTGAGGGCCAGTAAATCCGTAGACACATGCACAGCGATTAGGTCCAATACACCGTCCTCCATTCTGGCAGCCATTTTCACAGACAGCTTTAATTAACAAAAAAAAAATTCAAATGTTATAGTAAGGATATTTAAAAGATTACCATATGCAGTATTGAAACAAAATTTTTTCCCTCTCAACTGCTCTTTCTGGACCTGAAGATCAAACAGATCTCCCCCCTACCCATCATCACCAACTACAAGGATTATTCAACTCAAACTCCATTAGCCCCAATTCCATTAGCACCTCTTTAATGCTAATTGCAAGCAGCTGTTTAATTAATCTTATTCAGCACATACTCTTAGCAGATGTTTAACCAAAGTATATTTGTAAATATATAGTTCTAGCAACTAATCGTAAGACCTTATATCCATCACCAAAGTCAGCATATAAAAAGTCAACTATTTTGAGGTTTTTAGCCTATTAAGTTGTGCTACTCAGTCACAAGAGGAACAAACCTTTCAAGGGAGGCCTGAGGAGTCTGAGAGACAGATAAGTCAGCTCCCAGACTTGATACTGCTGGCAGAAGAAGTGATGTTTAGAGCAAGCTGAAATCTTCTCCATTTGAAAGGAAGACTGTTCTTCAGTGACGTTCAAAAATACCATTACAAGAGTGCTTTAACTAACTAATTCTGTCTGTTTTCAAGCTCATGACTTCCAGGACATATAACCTTCTTCAGAATTAGCACATGTTCCAAATCAAAGTATTTCACCTTAAAGGAAACCGTTTCTAGGTGTCTCTGAACACCAGCAAAGAGATTTGAGTCTAGTAGCCTCAAGGCTGCCTTCCTCACGCAGCCCTCACCCGTCTGAAGGTGGCATTTGTAACATACTTGACCCAGTGCAAAAGAACCTCATCAACCTAGAGAAGGTACACATTTCCAACCGGAAAAAAATGTACACGTTCCTCCTGTATCACAGTGGGCAACATAAAATAGACTGTTATGTGGAAGTGTGATAAAGCCTTGCTTCTTACCAAGAGCTATAAAACTAAATCGCTTTTTACCAAGAATGCATGTCTTATGCATAAAACAGATACTT
>NW_010105687.1:1281-1489 GCF_000699245.1 Pterocles gutturalis | reverse complement strand
TGGAGGGGGTTGGGATTTCGGAGGGTAAAAATACAGAAGTTATGAAAGGAACTGCTTGGCCTTGTGATGAGCTTCTCACTGGGTGACTCTTTATGTTTCCGATTCGGAATTCTTGCAGCTTCATCCATGGGTGGCAGCCAGCACGGGCGCCCGGTGCCCCCTCCCCGGTGCCGGCTGAGCGGGGGGGATGCGGGATAAACCCTCTACT
>NW_010105687.1:433-1169 GCF_000699245.1 Pterocles gutturalis | reverse complement strand
TGGTGTCCTGCCAGCCCCCACCCCCTGCTTTCGTGCTGCTCTCCGGGTGTATTCCTTCCCAGCGGGGCTGAGTGTCCCCGGACGTGGAAACGGTTTTGTGCGGGTGCAGCTCAAAGTCCTCGGGGCGCTGGAGCCGGCAGCTCGCCGTGGGACGGGGCTGGGGCGCGCTGGTAGCCCCCAGGAAACTCAGAGTAACTCCGAGTTCCCCCGGCCCCTGCCGAAAGCCAAACAAGATCAGCGGATGCAGGGGAAGTTGCGTGTGTGTTTCGGCTCTTGGCAATGCCCCGTTTCGCTATTATGGGATACATGAGGGGTCAAGGCAGAGCCCTGGTAGAAAGCTGCTGCGTCTCCTGAAGCACGTGGGGCACGGCGAGGCTCTGCGCTGGACCCAGCTGCTGCTCAACAGCTTTCCCCTGGGGTTAAATCTGGTTTTTTTTCTTTTTTTCTTGTTCGTACCCAGATTCGCTACAAGGAGGAGTTTGAGAAGAACAAGGGAAAAGGCTTCAGCGTGGTGGCTGACACCCCGGAGCTGCAGAGAATCAAAAAGACTCAGGATCAGATCAGCAACGTGAGTGGCTGCGCGCCTCCGGGTGATGCTGCCGCCGGGGGTTTTTTTAGGCTGGGGGGGCTCTGCCGGGGCTGCGGCATCTTGAAAACCTGGCGGTGTTAACTCTCCAACCCGGGCATTGTGTGACCCTCCTGCATGTCCCCCGTCGGGGGCTCAGGAGCCTTTGCT
>NW_010105687.1:0-216 GCF_000699245.1 Pterocles gutturalis | reverse complement strand
GCAGCATCCCCCTTCTCCCTCACCCTTCTGGGAGGGGAGCTCCGTCCCGTGTCTGCAAAGAGACCCAGCTCTTCTATTTTTGAAAAATCCCATGAAAACCGTGCCCAAGCTCAGTGCTTCGCCCAGCAGCCCCCGGCCGTGCCCAGGTGCCGGTGCTGCGGTCGGTCCGTGGCCTGGGATGGGTGGCTGGGTGTTGCCATGGCGAAGGAGGAGGAT
>NW_010105686.1:289-598 GCF_000699245.1 Pterocles gutturalis | reverse complement strand
GCAGGGCCCAGGGGGGCGAGGGGGGGAGAGAAGGAATGGGATGGACAGTGTGTGCAAGGGGATGGAGGGACAGATGGACGGGCAGCTGGGGGATGGATGGAGGGATGCATGGATGGACGGGTGCGATGATGGATAAATCTGCGTGGGGATGGACAGATGGATGGATGCAGGAATGAAGTGACAGACAAATAGAGATACACTGGGATGGAAGGATGGATGGATGGATGGAAACATGGATAGATGGGTGGAGGGATGGATGGAAGGACAGAAGGATGGAAGGATGATGGATGGTTGGATGGAAGGATGGAG
>NW_010105686.1:0-251 GCF_000699245.1 Pterocles gutturalis | reverse complement strand
ACACAGTGCAATAGGTGTATGGATGAATGAGCAGCCAGAGAGATGAATGGAACAACTGGCAGAAAAATAGATACACACTGGGGTGGATGAAGGGAAGGAAGGAAAGAAGGAAGGAAGGAAGGTTGATGGATGCTCCCGGCTCGCCACCAGACCCTTACCCGTGTCCTGCCGGAACTGGTGCATGGACTGGAGGTCGATGACGTAGGGCGCCAGCTGGACATCGACCTGGCCCAGCACCACGCTGCCACGGG
>NW_010105685.1:10666-26725 GCF_000699245.1 Pterocles gutturalis | reverse complement strand
GGCTTTTCCCGTCGCTTTGCTGGGTACCGAGCTCGCAGCGTGGAGTCAGTTTGTGGAGTTGGTGCGGTTCTTGGATGTCCCTGGAGAGGAAACGAGGGTGAAATTCTTGCCCTGTATTTGGCCACGTCTTTTATAAACTTTTTTTGGGTTTGTTTGGGGTTTGTTTGTTTGTTTGTTTTCGGAAACCAAACTTAAATCTTTGTTGTTTACTGAGTGTGGAAATCATAAACCTCTCCGTGGCCAGATGTGCTCCAGGCGGTTATCAGTGGGTGCTGTGGAGTTGTGCTGAGGACAGGGCCGGGGAGCCAGATCCCTGCTCCTGCCATTCCCTGACTGTGTGACCTTGAATAAACAGCACGTACTTCTGTGCACGCCGAAGTTACCGTGGGTCTGTGTTTTTTCATGTGTTCCTAGAATTACATCCTTAAGTTCGCACTTAGGTACCCGAATAAGTGGCGAGGCTGTCAGAGATGCTGCTGTTTGTGTCAGTAAGAAGCTGCAGGGGGGTTCTGCGTTGTTTGTGAAGTGTGCTTAAGTTCCTCACAGGGAAATAATATAGAGTAATTACCAAGTGTTATTAGTAAAATTACCTAATTATACTAAGAATGTAGGACTGTGAGCAAAGCTTTCCTGAGAACTGAATGCCTCCTATGTATTTGTGGTACAGTTTATGCAGTTATAGTGCAGGTTGGCTCTGTCTGTCCTGCCTAGAAAGATCCTCTATGGCTTCTTTAGAGAGGGATCTTCAGGGAGCTGGTACTATGTGGATAGAGTTAACTCATTAAACTTGTATTTGGCTAGTCTTACAAGACTCAGTTTCTTTAGAAACGTATTTGCACATTTGAATACACAGTTGAATTTCCTCTTCAGAATAGCTGCCCAATTTCCCCTGCTCTCTTTGGCAGTGGTGCTCTGAGCTGGCTCTGTGCAGAGGTTTGAGCACAGGTGTGGCAGGTACTTTGATTTGGCAACTAAGTTCGCAGTGTGTACTACTGAAAATTTCAAAGATACAGGTCTCTTAAATATAGCAACATATTGCACATGGCAGACATCAGAGATTGTGAGCATCTTTATAATATATTTTTGTTGGAAGGGAGAAATTTGGTTTACAAATCAGTAGAACTTGTTGGCTGTACTGTCAGTATCGCTTTGTATGCAAGTATTTTATATGTGTTAGTCTAGACCGTGTAATACTTGCGAGATGTTAACAGCAGACTGTCAGGTCCACACTCTGAAGATCTTTTGTTGTAAGCCTGTTCCAAAACACAGCCGTTTTCATCCCTGGTGGTCTGTGTTTTAGGTTTAAGGTTGGTTTAGTCCTAGTATCCATAGTGCAAACATGAATTTTTAATAATTCTCGGAGTATGTTCAGCATGTTATTTCATGCAGCATGACCTAAAAGATTTATATAGGAATAAAAAGATGAGTTAATTATCACAAAGTGCTGTGCTGTTTTCTTCATCCTAGTCAGACAATATTGCTTAGGCTGTTATTCTAAGGCTATAAACAGAATTGGAAAAGCAAGTGGTTGACCTAGATTCAAGCAAAATAAATGAAATCTCTACGCTTGAACCTATGGATTTTCATAAAAAAACAGCTCTAGAACACTTTCAGGTGTATCAGAAGCTTATAAATACTGAGCATCTTTACTAACAGGCAGTTCATAATCTTCTATTTTCATATAATATTAATGAAATGGAATTTCTGTAGCTGCAAAACCAACATGTTTTGTCATCGTTTCAAATTAAAGCTGACTTGGTCAGATGCAAAATGTGCTGCACCACTTTCAGTAATTATCTAATAACTTTACTTGTTCATCAGGAAATTACTTAACTATGGAAATAGGAGAGCTTTCGGAGTTCTTTTGATTCTGTCAGCATGAAACTTAAGAGGTAGTTTATGCAGGAGGACACCCGGCAGTGTAAATTTCGGTTTTAGCTCACGTGAGTATCTTTGGTGCAAACACAACCACAGTGCTGGTACGAAACCTGCATCTTACTGCTCTCCAGCTAATACCTCTGGGAAAATAATTACAACTATTCTCCCCAAGCAAAACGAGTGTCTTCTTCCACAGGATATATTTTTCTTTGCTTTTCATAATTATGTAATAACCACTCTTTAATTTACCATGATGAAGAGAAGCTTTTATTTCTGGATATCAGGAGGCCCTTTGTTACTGTACCAAAAATAGACTTGGATAAATTGAATGTACGTTAACTAGATCTTCAGTTCAGTAATGCCATTTTCTGCACAAAAGCAATCAGTTGTACAATTTCATCTCTTTGACTTCCTCCCATATTCAGAATTATATACAATTAAATAAAGAAGTGCAAATGCAGTAATATCAACAAAGCAACTTCTGTTAATTGGTGACATTTGACATTGTTTTCAGTAGGAACAGTAGGTGCAGGCTGTGACTGATTGCAAGCAGTGTCTTGAGTGATAAAACGTGCATGCTAGCGAAGATGCTGTATCTCCAGGGTGAAATAGTTTTTTGCTTGAATTGAGAGCTGTCAGAAATATGCAGTTCCAGAAAATACTTGAATCTGAACATGTTTTTTTTAGAAATGTCTCAAAAACAGTTAAAGCAGTAATAGTCTTTCAAAGCTTTCAAAGGGGCAGGAAGTTGACAGATGAAGGTTTTTAGAGAGAGGGGAACCCTGAGAAAAGTTACCAACTCTTAATTTTAAATGGTCACAAAGATTCTCAAAACCAAGCAATCCAACTGGGATTTCAGAAATCTGAACTTTGCGGGTAAATTGAATAATTTATTTGATTGAGTAGGGTTGAATATTGAAGCAGAGATGATAGTCTTCTTGGATTAAGAAAACTCTGACTTTAAAAGTGTTGGTGGTTTGGGCTTTTTTTAACTTTTTGTGGAGGACAGCTCATTATATCAAGGAGATTATGCTCTTGCACTTTCAGAGTGGTCAGACTAGTTTGGGGAAACTTTGTCCTGTGATGACAGAGCCACGTCTTCTTGTCCAGCTCTTATCCTTGGTAGCTTAAGACTGAAGTGCAATCATCTTATCAAAAATACTATAAAAATAGTTAATTCCTAAATTCCTTTCTGTGTGCCTTATTTGTTTCTATTTATTAAGTTGTATTCATGCATTTCTATTTTGAATTTTTGTTTGTTTGCTTAAGTGTTCTATATTAAGGCTAAAACCTGCTAATTCTTTTGTGTAAGACAGAGCAGGATTTGATCCCCTGGATGAAATGCAGATGTGTGAAATGGATCCTAAGGTTTTACAATAAAAGAACTATGAGAGAATTGCTGTCATCCGTACTTAGTATGTTTAAACTACAGATAAAAAGCCTTTAACATGGTCAGTTGAAAAATGTTTTTTAAATACTTCCCATTTTAAGATGGGATGCAACTATTGAGTGTAACAAAACAAAATTATCTAATCTCTGTTTTTAATGCTTTTGCAGCCAGAGTTGGGAAGACATCGTTAATTATGTCTCTTGTCAGTGAAGAATTTCCAGAAGAGGTAGAGCATCCTTATTTGTTTTCTGTGCTTTATTTCTATCCTCTTGTATAATTTTTTTTCAAAGAGTAAGTTGATAGGCTCTGCTTTAAAATAGTGTTTCCTGTTTAGGAAAAAAAAAGTCTAAAACTGCAATGATGACTTCTGGAAGAGTGATGCGTTCAGTTTAAATGTATCTCTGCGTGAAGATTAGGAATTTAAATTTTATCGAAGTTCCTTTATTTTTTCACATGGTTAATTAAACTAATTTTTTAATGTCTGTGGATTGTTGGGTTTTTTTGAAGCAGTTGAAACTGGTCATAACTGGCAACATTAGAAACTCCTACGTGGAAAGGTACTGAAAGAGACCAGCCCCTGAATTTTTTTGGAGTGTTGTATTTAAAGAGCAAGGAGAATGAGGAATTAAAAAGTCACGTTGTATAATTTACACTTAGCCATTTTTTGTAACTAAGTGAGACATTGCCTCTATTTCTGTTTTTGAAGAATGCTTTCTGAAATCTTTTGAAGTAAAAAATGCCAAAAACTCTTACTGCTTTCTTCCAGAATAAAAGTAAAGCTGCTTCTATGTTTATTCCTTTAAAAAACCAGCACGTAGTTCTCTTTATACCATAAAAAGAACTGCAGCTGCTGCAAATAGTTAAGCTTTTTACATATAAACACGAATGTTTATTTCTTCTGATCACAAGTCTTAAAATAGACATCATGTGCTACTCTTTGAATCTACACTGCGCTGTGTTTAGTGCAAATCAGTAGCTTAGCACAGTTCATGAGTCAAGATTAGGTTGTTAATGTAAATTAATTTAGTTCCCAAACTTGCAGGTAAAAGGGAGCTCCAGTTGCTGTTTGTTCTTAACCTGCTCAGGGACCCATGCCTTTGACGGGTTGTTTGTTGATGGATTTAATGAACTGTAGGCCTCTGTTCACTTCTCAGCTTCTTGCTGCTGTATCATCTAGAATATTTCTCTAAATTAATGTTCTGAAATTGCAGAAATAATTTTTTAAAAAGTACTACATCCTATATAACCTGCTGCAAGAGATCAGTGGGAGTAGGATCAGGATATCTTGTGCAAAATTTAAAATGTTTAAACATTGATTAAACCATATTTAATTTGTCAGTAATGGCATGCTAACTGTGATGTTACTCTCCTAAAGAATGTGTAGCCCTTTGAAGTAATTGGTTGAGTTTGATAACCCCTTAAATTTTAGAACTTTTATATAAATGACATTTTTGTTTAAAGTAAATTGCAATTGGGATTTTGTTTATAGCTATTGTAATAGTACTTTATAGGTGGTTGGGTATAGTGGATTTGAGTTTTATGGAAGCATTCGTTGACTCCTTTAACAACATTGCTTTCTTGCAAAGTTCCTTATTCAGTAAGTAGACTAGTAAAGATTGAGAAGGTAGCAGTGACTTTCAGTACATTGAAAAAAACCAAAAACCCAGAAGACTGTAACTACTAACAAGCTGTTTTATTTCAAGCTGACTAATTGGCGGGTGTCTCATAGTATACAACTTTTTTTGACCGTCTGGACCTTCTGGATTATCTTTGACAGCTTTTTCTTGCTGTTTCTTTACAACCCAAGGTTCCACCACGAGCTGAAGAAATCACCATTCCAGCTGATGTCACCCCTGAAAGAGTGCCAACCCATATAGTGGATTATTCAGGTAAGGACTACACAATCCCGTTACTGTTTGATGGATTTGGTATGGGATTGTTTCTCTTACTCACTAGCCTCTTTAACAGCCATACTGGTTTGGGACCAGAGCTACATGTAGGAAAAGACTAGATTAAAGTAGAAACTCATGGGATAAAACGAAATCAGTTGATGATGGCTGGTCCTACTAATTCAAAGCCTAACATTAACTGCTGTTGGTAGTTCCAGGAAAGACAGTTGTAGCAATAGAATTTTTGTATTTTTGATACATTCTAATCTCCTTGACCTTACTGAATATATAGGCTCAGTATCAAGGTTCGTATGCCATCATAAATATATACAACTGTTGCACAGCTACAAAAATCCTTCTGCCATTCATAATAGCAGACAAGAATTATGCCATATTGGCAGATACTTTCCTGTCTTCTCTCTCCCACCGCTGCTGAGGAAATATCTTTGGTGTGTTTACCTATTTGGAACAAAGAAATAAAGTGTGGGGTTTTTTTGTTGGACTTGAGCTTAAATTTATGTGGAGTGATTTTTTTATTCTGTTGCATGAAATGTTTCGTATATTTGGTTAACAGAAACTTGGTCTCACTGGAAGAAAAACATCAACACTGCAATAAAATTAACATATGCTATATTCTGGTGTAAAAGTTTACATTCTAGAACAAAGTCGCTACTTATTATCCCAGGAAGGGGCTGTTGATGAATGTAAGGGAATGCCAACTATGACTCATTCCAGAGGGAACCTGCCCACATATGCAATTATTCCTCTTTGAAATAGCTGCTAAAAAACTTGTGTGCAACGGACTGTTTCTGTCTTGAGAGTTAATGGATCAGTTTCATTATTGTTACAGCAGAAGCACTCCTTGCTGCATTTTATAAAAGGTGTTTAAATAACAAGAGCTTTCACAGGGCTGTCTTACGAGCATTGTGAAATATTCTAGTTCTTTCTTAAGTTTTTCGGGTTTGTTCATAAAAATGTTTCTTATTAATGAATGGATTATTCTATTGAATGCAGAAGCAGAGCAAAGTGATGAGCAGCTTTACCATGAAATATCACAGGTAGGTGTATTCCTGTGTTTACTAGAAAATAGTTTCTACTTTTGGAGAAATCTTTTCTTTTAAGTTCTCTGCTTTAGATGGGCGTCAGTTTGCATTGAAGGAAAAAACCCTTTCTTGCTTGGCATGTCATTTCATTTTGAGCCCTGTGCTATATAGTAAACCTTCCTCTATTGAAGAAAAGTAGGTGCTGCCACTGTGTTGGTGAATTGAGCTTAAGCTTTGGCTTTCCAAGTGAAAGGACAGAACCTGAGTATCTTTTAATCAGTACACCAAGGGATTGACAGTTTTTGTAAAGAAATTATCCTACCCTGGAAAGATCCATTCTTTCTGTCATGTTGTACTATTGCATTTATGAATAGCACAGGATTCTCGGTAGTTTTATAATTCCTTCTGTTTCTTGTTTCTAGTTCTTTCTGAGCACCTCTGCCCATTATCTCTACAGTGTGTCGTGTAGCTGTGTTCCATTTCTGGCATTTGGTTTGGTACTTGAGTGGAGGCTACAAATTATGATTCTTCAGTTTAGATTTCTCAGTGGCATAGATCTCTCTGCAGGCATAAGCTGTGAATGTCACACTGCAAGACAGGGTTTTTCGCACTTCTCAACATATAAATTATTTGTTGTAAGCTGTTGTTTGGGCTACAAATACCTTAAACAAGTCAGGGACACAGTTTTTGACTAATGGTGGACCTCTTCTTCCTCTGATGTTGTTACATATTGTTCTTATGTGTCTCTGTTGCTCCAGAGACTCTCAATGGTGGAATTTCACGCCTTTCCTTTCTTTTCATTTTAGGCAAATGTGATTTGTATAGTGTATGCTGTTAACAACAAGAATTCCATTGATAAGGTATGGTAACACATTTTATCCAATTATTGCTTGAGGTGTAACTTGTGCACTGTTCGTTGTTGGCAAGCTGAAAACTGTATTGGACGTTTAAAATGCATAAGCTGGTGTTTGAGATTAAGTTGTTAACAGAAGGTGCAGATACATTACTGCTTCATGTCTATTTCAAGATCTGAATTTTCAGTCGTTTCAGTCATCTGGCAAAGTTGCTCATTAATCAACTCCAGTTTTTATTTGTTCTTCCTTTGTGGGTAGATATGTGCCTTCTTGGGAGAGAAGCAGTAGCAGTTGTAGTGGAACTTGTGCACAGTTCAGTCATTAAATTTGAAAATGTATTTTTAATGTTTTTTTTTTTAACCCCACTGTAGGTAACAAGTCGATGGATTCCTCTCATCAATGAAAGGACAGACAAAGATAGCAGGTGCATAAGTAAAGATGAGAAGTGTGAATTAGGCTGCACATCGCTGGGTGTCAATGGACAGTGTTGAGGATGTTAATTGTTTAAGAAAATCAAATTCTAAACTTAAAGTTTATGTAAGAAGTCCAAACAACAAGAGATTTAAAGTATGTAGGTCTGTTACATATGCCAGCAATGCTATTTATTTTGAATTTTGTGGGCAGCTTTTACCAGGTGTGTTTATATTTGTTATGGTGTAACTAGTTTTGGCTACATGGTCTGTGTAGGTTTTCTACAATTGGTTACTTTTGTGTTTAACTGTGTATTTTTTGTAGTATCAACAAGAAGTACATTTCTGTCTAAGTGCGTATCAAAACGATTTACTTAAAACTGTTGTTGCTTAGTTCTGCCTGTTGGCTGCCAGTGATACTTAGTTACCTCATAAAAATAATATCATGGCTTCTGGTGGGAGGTAGGATGCTAAATTAGGATAGGTCTATTTATCCCTCTGTCTTTAAAGCTCTTAACCTTTTTTTGTTTTCAGGCTGCCTCTTATATTAGTTGGAAACAAGTCTGATCTAGTGGAATATAGCAGTATGGAAACTATCCTTCCCATTATGAATCAATATACAGAGATAGAAACATGTGTAGAGGTATGCAAGGCTTTCTGAAGTTAGAATGAGTAATAAAAAATACATACTTGCCAAGCATGAATGGCAACTTTTTAATAGAAAAGGTGATTTTTTTATTTGTTTAAAATAAAATATTCAAATATAAGTAATTATTATGGTGAGTTTATATGTTGTTTTTATTTAGAGAAGATTTCACTATTGTATAATCAAATGTTACTGTCAGATTCTTCTAATTAGTGCTTCCTCACATCCTTCCCTTTTAGCATGTGTGTTAAATTTAATGTTAAGTTAGAGTTGTCTGCCAAGTATTAAACATTGAATTAATATGTCTATTTTTAATTTTATTTGAAAGTAGATATAACTTTTTGATTTCTCTGTTATTGGTATGGCAGCAAATTGTAGTGAGAGCTCCTTTGTTAATTAGTGAACAGATACAGGGGATAGATGTCTTTTTTCCAAAACAGCAATGTTCCCACAAGAGGGGGCTAGATGTAAAAGTTTGATGCTTGCTTAAGTTTCAGAAGAATAGTCAAGAAACTAGCTAATCGATATACGGATTTCTCTTTCAGTGTTCAGCCAAAAACTTGAAGAATATATCTGAGCTATTTTATTATGCACAGAAAGCTGTTCTACATCCTACAGGTCCTCTTTATTGCCCAGAGGAGAAAGAGGTATTTATACATGGATTCTAAGAACAAATCATTTGGGGCAGGAGAGGGGGATATTAATAACTTTCCTGTTCTTTCCTTTTCAGTGGATTTTGCATTTCTTACTGTGTTCTGTTACCACCACCCTACCCCCCAATGTCAAGCATTATATTCCAGAACCATGGTGATTGTTTTATGTTGTATTAATCTGATCTGCCTTTCCTCTTCATTCAAAGCAATGAAGACAGTTTTTTGTTGCCCATATGAACTGCTAAGTAAAATGAGAAACTTTGGTAACGGCTTTAAGCCAAATGTAATGTGAAGAAAATCATGTGTTCAATTCACTTCTCTCCTTTAGATATACATTTCATAGTAACTCCATTCCATTTCAGGGAAAATACTCCAGACTTGGCCTGATTTAAGGGAAATAACTTTTCTGAGCATCTTGTGAGACTTTGGCAAAAGGGATAAGAAACAAATGATGTGGCTGGTTTTTAAGTATCACAGGTAGTTAGCTGAGCGTGTTATGGAGGAGTATGGTTTCTTAAAAAACATTAATTTCACGGGCAAATACAAATAAAATCTTTAAACGTAACCCCCAGGTAGTAGTGGGCCGTAGGAAAGTTGCTTCAATCATAGGTACTTTGTTAAGCAGAGAACCAGAAAATAACCCTGTTTTGATTTCTTCCATCAGAATCATCTTTGAGTTAGTAATGTTGTGATAAAATTGTTGTGTTGAAATCTTTTTGGTTTTCCAAAACCAATCTCTATGCAATCTGTGTGACCTCTTTGAAGAGAAGAGTCCATCGACACTGTAGTTGTTGGGAGAGAATTACTACTGTCTGTTTTCCTTCACTCAGAAGGTATCCCAGCAATTCTTTTGTCTTAGAGATAGTCCATATGATCAATGCTTTGCCTGGTAGATGAATGAGCCCTGTGAAGATTTTCAGCATTTGATGTTTGAAACCTTCTGAAGCCATAGTTGAAGTAGTGAATAGAGATAGCGTGCTTGTTTAGAAAGAGCTGACTGTAGTTCTGCAGGCGTTTATCTTTACAAGGCATTGGGATTGCAAGGCCTTTTTTTCCCCACCAAAAAAATGTTTTGGGGAAAAAAATAATTCCGTTGTTTTGTAAAGACTTCTCTAGCAATAAGACTAAATTTAGAGACCTGATATATATATATTTTTTAATAACTAAGTAGTGCCATCTTCCACTTTTGAAGAGCTTGAGGTTCTTCTAATAGTTGAATAGAAAGTTGTTTAATGTGGAATAATAGCTTTCAATTTATGGATATAAATTTGCTAGATCAGGATTCTGTTTCCTCTTTTAATTTTTGTGTATGTGTGTATCAATGTCTCCATTCTAAAAATGTAAAATGAAGGCTAGTATTTGTTTTTGTGTGATTGAGCTGCCTGATGTCATTCAGTGTCATCTTTTTGTATTCAAGCCTAGAAAGATACTGAACTTAGTTTTATTCCTTAGATGAAACCTGCCTGTATTAAAGCACTCACTCGCATTTTTAGAATTTCTGATCAGGATAATGATGGTACTCTCAATGATGCAGAGCTCAACTTCTTTCAGGTAACTCTTTTGCTTATCTTTTCACCGTGCTTAATAGTTGAACTATGCAATTCTAGAAAAACAAGGGATTGTTTTTGAAGGAATAGTACTAAAGTGAACTGTAAGAGAATCAGGTCTAAATATTAAAACTCTCAAATGCAGCATGAAAAAATGGATCTGTAAAAACAGAAATGGTATTGATTTTATTTCTAACCATTGTTCAAGTTTTAGTTAAGAGCAAAATAAAAAAAAGACCTGCTCAAGTACGAGCCCCAGTGCTTGTACTTGAAGGTAAAATAAAATAAAGTTTGTACATCTTTATTCCCACTAAGAAATTGGATTGTCCTTGACTAGCTTATTGGAATGTTTAAGGCTGTATTTCATACAGGACTTGCTGTTTGTCCAGTTTAGTAGCCGGTGGTCCTAATATGTTCTTTTTGGTTTTTGTTAGAGAATTTGTTTTAATACACCACTGGCACCTCAAGCTTTGGAAGATGTAAAGAATGTAGTCAGGAAAAACGTAAGTGATGGAGTTGCAGATAATGGATTAACATTAAAAGGTAAGCCTTATTTAACTCTTAAAAGATGTGTCTTTGTACAGTTGATAGGCATTCTTACATAAAAAACTAGTCTCTATCGTGAGTCTTTTAGACTACAAGAGCTGGGTGTAGCGGCAGTATGAAATCAAAGGATGATTAAACTGTGGAATAATAGGGTGAATAAAATAAGGTCTTTCTTGCTTCTTATTACAGAGCTTGGAATCCGAATAAGTATAAGGATTGAAAAGATATTTTCTCCTAGATAAATCTGTATCTTGTCTTTAGGCTCACTGGCTGCAACACTTGTCAGCAAGGTGTGGCGTCTGTCAACATTTTAACAGCTATGTTGTACAGATTTGCTCGGAGCATATGGCAAAAGTGGATGGAGAAAAAACGTTTTCTTTCTGAGCTTCAATGTAACTGCTTTGCTGGTGAAGCTTACATCTGTAATAGGACTTGTGAGAAATCGTAAAGGGTGGGAATCTTAAGGCATAGCCTTACTAAACAGTGAAATCTCAGTGTTCGTTAAGCCCTGGAAAGTGCTAAACAAAATCCCTACCCAGTTATTTTGGTACAGGAAAACTAAAGGCAGTCTTCCATAAGCCTGCTCTCCAGGCTTCTTGCTAAGGCTTGCTATTTTAAATTGTTGAAAGTATTTTTGACTTTATTTTCATACAGCGAAGTTCTCCTAAAGTGCTAGTATTGAAAGAATCAAACAACAACAGAGAACCAAGTGGGTTATTTTTAAGGAAAGAGTTCTTTGAAGGTCACTTGTACAAGTAACGTGATTTCTGAACCTTCAGCCTGTGTAGATAATGCTGTAATGTCACCCAGGAGATTTAAAACCTGAAAGTGTTTTTCAAGCTTTTTTGTTTTCAATTTGATACTGATTCTATTAAAAATACTTGTAGCAGATAAAGCATTTCAGGGCCTTAAGATTTTGTAATTTGATTTTTTAGGTTTTCTTTTTCTACACACACTTTTCATTCAGCGAGGAAGGCATGAAACGACTTGGACTGTTTTACGTCGCTTTGGATATGACGATGACTTAGAGCTTACACCAGAGTACTTGTTTCCTCCGTATGTCTCACTTATTTCAGATTTCTTAAATTTACATTCATTTAATTTATGCTGCCTCCCGCTTTGGCAGGAGGAAAGGGTTATTGTAGTGTTTATTTAATACATTGTTAAGACAAGTATCTCCCTTACTTATGATCTACCAGCCAAGATCTTCATGTGACTGAAAATTGCAAAGAACTGTCTCATGTGCCAAATCATGTACTGCTATCTCTCTTTCTAAGAAAATGTCAAAAGAGATACAAAATACAAATACAAACAATACAAAACTGGAACATAAATCTGTGCAGTTGCGTATTGTATGTGGCAACAAATTAGAAAAGGCTTGTCAGTATTTTCATAGCACTTGAGATCCTTTGAAAATCCACAAATTAAAAAGTTAAGAGATTGACCAATTCTGTGGCTTCTTTTCAAAAATATAACTACATAATTTTCTGTTTAAAAAAAACCCCAAAAAACAAAACACAAAAACCAAACAACCAAACCAGACAAAAACCTGATTACTATCTATATATTGTGTAATATAAAGACACTCACTCATAATTTTAGAATTCCTAATACAAAGTATGTGCTTTGATCTCTTTAAAGATAAGTTATTAAAGCTAAATGCAAAGGTCAGATACCAAAAGTTGTAATTTTAAAAGTCTGTATTTTGAGTTCTAATATTCTATATTTCATAAACACAACTGACACTTCTATTTGTTTTTGTTTTCAATGAAATAGGCTAAGAATTCCTCCAGACTGCACAACAGAATTAAATCATCATGCGTACTTGTTTCTTCAAAGTATTTTTGATAAACATGATTTGGTAAGCTTTTAATTTGTGTGTGTGTGTGTGCCCTTACACTTAAGAGCTTTCGTTTGCTAGCAGTTTTGCTAGCAAAAAATGTGCTTTTGTCATTTTGTCACTTCATTCAGAAACTGTCTCTGTCTTAAGATATGCAGTCAAAACTAGCCTGCTGTTTGTATTTCTGTCTACAAGGAGAGTTGGCAGTTATAGTTGTGCTACGGTTTTTTTTAACTAGCTCACATATTTAGTCTTATTTAAAAACAAGAAAAGAACAATGATTAAAAAGAAAGCAGCTTAGTTTTTGATAGCCAGTTTCTTGAATCTTGCAAGCATAGAGCAAGAAAATATTGGTTTAGAATAGATGTGGATTAAGCGATTTATGTCTGTCGTGTGCTTGTTTTCAGGATAGAGATTGTGCTTTGTCTCCTGATGAATTGAAAGATTTGTTCAAAGTCTTCCCTTACATGCCGTGGGGACCTGACGTTAACAACACTGTTTGTACAAATGAAAGGGGGTGGATTACGTACCAAGGGTTTCTCTCTCAGTGGACGTAAGTGTGATACATTATGTTTTAGTGGTTGAGAACTTATTATATTTTAGTGGTTGAGAACTTTGGATATGATAATGTGTTTATAGATTCCTCTTAAAAATATAGTAGAAAGAGTGCTGGTAGTTGAAAATTGACCCAAGCAGTCAGGTTTTTATAACCATCCAGTGGCCTAATCTTCAGACAGTTGTTATAACCTGTTCAGGATTTGGCCACTATTTAGTGCTGGCTATGAGGAAGCGTCTCTTCAAAATGTGGAAGTCTCCCTGAAACTTGTTGAAATATTTATTTCTGGTGTTCCACTCTTTAGACACAGTCTGAATAATGATGTTCAATAATGAGTTGTTTTCCCTATTGAAAATATGGAAAATGAGGAAAACATTATTTGCTGAGGGGAAAAAAAAAATAGGGTGTAGGTTGATAGGCCTCAGCAAGTGCTGCCTTCAGGGTGTTTTGCTGACTATTAAGACTGGTAAAGTTGCCACCATTTACTTTCAGAGTGCTTTTGTCCTTCGGTAGTACCTAATACCAGGAATACTTTTATCATGTCCATCTAGAGATAGGAGGAAAAAATAGTTGGTATCACAGATGCTAACAATTTAGAAGCTTCTTTTTGTCCCCTCTGCCAGACTCACCACATACTTAGATGTACAGCGTTGCCTGGAGTACCTGGGTTATTTGGGCTACTCGATACTTGCAGAGCAAGAATCTCAAGCATCAGCAATTACAGGTAATAAAAAAAACTGTTACAACTTACGAATTTAAATTTTGAAATTTGCTGAAGTGTAAATTGTTTAAACAAATGGTCTGTCTTTTTTCACTTATTCATTTTTTTACTTTCTGCTCAAGTCAAACCTTTGATTTAGTATTTTTGATTGTTTTGTCTGCATTTTAATGTAAGTGGACAATTATTTCATGTTTTCACATACCTACGTGCATGTACATCTTGTGAAAAATATTTGTGTTTTTTCAAAAGTAACAAGAGATAAAAAGATAGACCTCCAGAAAAAACAGACTCAGAGAAATGTTTTCCGATGCAATGTTGTTGGAATGAAAGGCTGTGGGAAAAGTGGAGTTCTTCAGGCTCTTCTTGGCAGAAATCTAATAGTAAGAAACTTTTTGCTTATATTCACCTAGATACACTTTTGAGTTAAGGTTAAACAGCAAAACCAGTTGATCTTAGAGCTTTACTCATTATTACTGAGTGTGGAGAGTTCTATGAGGAAATGTAGAATTATTGGGGAGGGTTTTGTTTTTCTTTATTTTTTTAGCAAATAGACAAATGGTTGTTGCATGCAATAATTACTTGTACTTCATAGAGTATAGCTGTGCATTTACTTGCTAAATAAATCACAGATTACTGTAATTTGAATAAATGGAGTAAAACAGCTGTTCAGATCTAACTCAGAGGTGCAAGTTGCTGTGGTCTAACATGAAATTCTGCATTTTCAGAGACAGAGGCAAATACGTGCAGAACACAAATCTTACTATGCCATTAATACAGTCTATGTGTACGGACAGGAAAAATACTTGCTGGTAAGGTTGTCTCATTATTGTTTGCATATTACTGGTTAATCTGAAAATGCAGTGAATTATTTGGAGATTTCTGCAAACAAATTTCTGCTTTAATTGTCTCTTCTTCATAAATGTGGATTCCCTGCCCCTCCTTTTCCAGCTCAAATAACTTTTGGTTTACATGTTGCTAATACTTTAAACTGAACCTGTTCAGGACCTGTTGCTTTTGAAACCTTGACCTGAATGGTACGGAACCCAGTCCATTATGTTTATGCTGCAGAGCATCAAATTACAACATGATGAATTATTAGCAAGCGATCTACCTAATCACAAAAGAAGAATCTGTCACATAAGGTGATGAGGATGGCTAAAGTTTATCTTCAGTGGATGAAATACTTTCTTTAAAGCTCATTCCACTGTAGTTTTCTTTATGATAATATGATACCTTTCTTTGTTTTCCAAGATCTAGTCCTCTGCTCTGTGGTTTTCCTCTGTAGGATGGATGCCAGTTTCTAGGGGAATCTAAGACTTTGTGTTAAAGTATATGTAACTTTGTATACTGAGGTTGTGATTGCCTGCAGATGTGATGTTAGCAGCTCACATATGTTGGCTGTGTGGTAAATTCCTATTTCTTTTTCATTAATTCTGCCTATTGTCTGTCCATTAGTTCTAAGAATGCATAAAAATTATGAGAAAAGGGAAGTTATAAAATTCCTTTAGCTGCCTCATGACAAAGCTTTTCTCCCTCTCCAACCATCTTTTTTTCCAGCTACATGATGTCAGTGACTCTGAATTTTTAACTGACGCTGAGACCATATGCGATGTTGTCTGCCTGGTATATGATGTCAGTAACCCTAAGTCCTTTGAGTACTGTGCCAGGATTTTTAAGGTTTGTATAGTTTATATATACAGACCTTTAGATTTATATCTCTCTTCACTGACAAAATATTGTGTCAGTTACTGGTCTTATATACAAGTTCTAGTGTTTAAAAGACATTTTATTTATGAGTGCTTGTTATATATGGCTGATGCATTGAAAATGCAGTTTTGTTATTCATACAAAGGTAACATCTAGTTGTCTATATTAAATATTCTGCTTCTAAAAATGCCTGACTTCAGTGCAATGACTATATCTTAATGCTGCTGCAAACAGTTCGACTTGAGCTGTTCAAGGTTGAATGTATCACATACTATTTCTTTTACTTTTTTTCTTTAAATTTGTAGCAACACTTCATGGATAGCAGAATACCATGCTTAGTAGTAGCTGCAAAGTCTGACTTGCATGAAGTTAGACAAGA
>NW_010105685.1:0-10651 GCF_000699245.1 Pterocles gutturalis | reverse complement strand
TGCTGAATTCTGCAAAAAACACAAAATGCCTCCACCTCAAGCCTTTACATGTAATACAGTCGATGTGCCGAGTAAAGATATCTTTGTTAAACTGACAACTATGGCAATGTATCCGTAAGTACTTGAACTGTTGTATTTTTTCATATTGCATGGGTCATGCACAGTACCACTGCATGTCATTGTTAGCCACAAGGATGGAACCACTTCACTGAGATTTAGCAACAGAGAGACATAAGTGACTTGAGTGGAATCTTCAAATTAGTTCAAATTGAGAGTGTTGGTATGTACCCAACGTATAAATCAGTGTCAGCTATTGTTGCTAAGGTATTTTTTTAAAGAATACACTACTTCATCCAGCTCACGTTGCAAATTCCAATGCATATGTAGTGTTCTGTTTGGTCCTTATTGTGGATGCATAACTCAATACGTCAATATTAATATCTTGGTATTTTTGAGATACTTGTGAATAATTTGTACTGTAGTCCTTGTTAATAGCTCAGCTTGACAGTTGATCACAAGTGATGACACTCTTTAGTGAACAACAGTTCCCCTGTGCACTGCTAGAAGTTTTTTTTCTTTTCAGGGTGTTTAGTACTATGTGCTTTAGTTTGTTAATCAAACAGATCTTGTATTTTTTATAGAATTTCTGTCTAAACACCTTTTGGGCTTCAGATAGAAGATAATTAAGCTCATGTTCTTCTTCACTGCACATCTCACTGTTGCTAAGCTCACTTTGCATCTGTTTTTGGTGGGTGGAGCTTTTAATATGGTGGTGAACTACATAAATATTACAGCAGATGGAGTCTAGTATGACAGCTGACATTTGCTTTAAATTAAATAGAATTAATGTCACTTTCACCCAAAATAATAGTATTTTTTTAAGTATTTGAAACGGAATTTATTGAATTAGATTTGTAAAGCTTTTGTTTTTGTTCTCTTGTATTTATTTTGTAGCGCTGGAATACTGGGAAACCACTAAAGTGTAGCACTGACCAAATGTCTTGTCATATCAATATTCCTGCTTCTCCCTTAGTTTTCAAGCATGTGTGTTTGTTAGGGTGGGAAAAGTAGAGGAAACTGTCACTTTGTAAAGTGTGCATACAAAGTGGTAGAAAATGTGGCTTACTTTCCTTTGAAAAAGGGGTGTTATCTATTGCTGTGCAGACATACTTGGAAGCCTTTAGATGCTTTTCTTACAAACTTAAATAAATTCAGCAAGCATTTTCATTCATATTGGTGCTTTGCTATTAAGATCTGTGTGTGGTGGTAGTGCTAAAATGTCCAAGACGTAGAACATCTAACCTTAAAATTCTGCACAGCTGTAGTTGTACCCTTGCTTCCCCAGTGTATTTTTTTTTCCTCCTCTCCTTACGCATTCAAATGTACCTTTTATTCCTAAATTTCTCTTGGTTGTGGCACAGTCCTAACGTGCACCTGATTTTATGAGCAAGATTTCAACTCCTGTCCTTCTGTGTGTTTTCGCAGCCATGCCCGGTTACGCTGTATGTGCGCCTGCAACAGGTGTACATTTTGCATCTGTCAGAACTTCCTCAACTCAGACTTGCTGCAATCTGTAAAGAACAAACTCTTCACTGCAGTTCTTAACAGGTCCTTAACTTTATTTACTAGGTACCAGGTGTGCTTTTAAAACAAAGGTTTTTCTAAAAAGCAATTGGTAACCTTCTATGCTGCGGATTTTTCACTCTATATCCACTAAATAGGCAGATACTTACTTTAATAATTGTCATAGAATTGTCAAACTTTGTTTACCTTGAAGGTACTTTTGGTCTTTTGAGCTTAGTACAGTGATATCTTTGAAGTGTTACCCATTTGGTAGTTGATTCAGACACATAGTGATTGGAAAAATACTGTGAAGAAATTAGGACTGTTCTTAGGGAACTGGTCATGGACATTAAGTAGTGCCTATGAATCTCTGTAATGTGTCTCACTCGAGGCATTATAGGTTTGTTTAGTATTGTTTAGAGGTAGTGCCTCTTAGAGTTGCACAAATATTTTCATAAAGGCACAGCTTGATTTACACAGCATTGTATAACATATTACATGTTTATAATTGCTAGTTTGGTATTTGGAAATTAATCAAATTTCTGTGTGCGGATGTTATGCTTGGTTTACACAAAGAGTGGGTATTTTGTGTAAAAAATCTAGAGCTTTTAACATCTAATTCCTCTCTGAACAAAATGCAATATAAGAATTGGTAAATGGTTAAACATTTGCATTTGCAGATACTTTGGAAAAACAATTGGTAAAGAGAGAAGACTGGTTTTCAGCACTGAAACAGTGCTGTACCTTGTCTTGTGTGTACTGCAGGCAGTTTTTGACACATGTGATGTACTAACACCTCAGCACTTGTCATCGCACCCCAGCAATGGGAGTTCAAACCGAACAATTTTTGTAGTGCAGTGGTTCCATTGTTTGTAGCTTTCTTGGAGGCTTGTATGATAAATGTGATTCTTGGAGGCAACTGTGATAAATGTGTTTATTTGAAGGCCATGGTTAGAATATCCTGATGTGCTGCTGGTTAGCGTATGTTTCTACTTTTTACTGTTTGCAGACGTAGCTCATCCAAATAAGAGTGGCTGTCTCCGTTAAATGCAAGTTACATGCACACAGGAGGCCTACTGATGTACCCACCTACAATATTGACCATCTTTGTGAAAAACCACTTCAATACAAGATAAAAGTGTTAACCACAGAGTGAGAGTTCAGAGAAGGGTGAAAAATTCATTAGCTTAGGAAAAGACTGTCAATATGAGTGAGACAGTTTGTGATGCATCTCTTCTACAGCAGTCGTCCCTTAGACAAAAATCCCTTGAAACAACAATATCTTTGCATATTGTCGCTCTAAAACTTCCTTCATTCAGCAGTGACTACTAGAAAATCCCAGCTCTTCATTACCAAGGCTGAAATCACCTCTATGACACATCCTCATTTTTTGGAATGGTTATGGGTTGCTACATGAGCTGTTGCGGCTTGTTTCTCTCTTACATGGGCCTATGTTTTTTTTGAGTCCTGCCTTAGACATTGCACTTTGTTCTTCTGAAATACTGTCAAGGGCTTGAGGTATTGAAGTCTTTTGCTGAGAAGTCTCAGGATGCTGTCATTCCGCATCTTGTCACTAGATAGTGTGGAATAAACATAGGAATCTCCTACTGCCTAAAAAAGTTCATAATTCCAAGTAAGGAGAATTCCTCATAGACTTCTCCACTGACCCTACAGAAAGTAAAAATTGTTTGATAGAATGTCTTTGTCTGTAGTCCTTCAGTTAGTCACTAGGGTTTTGTTGCAGTTTTCCAGCATGCTCCCTTCATCTCACCGACTGACCGAATTACCACAGGTTATTCACCATTCACGATGTGGACTACTGTATAACCACATGTATAGTGGAGACGAGATGTCAAAAAGAAGGAATAGCTCCTAATTGTAGATTTAGGAGGGTAGAGATTGTTTCCTTGTTTAAAAATGTTAGCTCCTTAGATGTGTTTTTAATCTAATGACTTGTGATTAGATTAGAGAAAGCATTTGAATCAAGAAGGATTTAATAACTTTTCTTATTTTGCCTTTACAAGTGCTTACCGTTAGGTCAGGCAGTTGGGCAGAAGTTAGATAACTGATGGGTGAAGGAGCCTTCTCAAGAGTTCCTTATTCTGCTGATCCCCTCCTATTCTGAAGCTTTAGGCAGTGGAAGTAGGTAAATTGAAATTTTTCAGATTGGACCCCTCCTGTATTTGTTGCTAAGTAATGCTTAAGCACTGCTACCAAGACAAAATAGAATATCACATTTGATTATTCCCACCTTGTTAATTAAAGGAAGAACATTGCCTCTATGCAAGTGAAAAACCTATTCATGCCCACGTTCAGTTTCTTTTCTACAGACAAATTTGGAGACTCTCCTCAGGGTTTGTAGGCCATCAGAAAGGCAAATTCAATAAACATGGAAGTTTAGTGTGAAGGTGTTTATTGTGCAGGAAGAGGATTGTTGGTTTGAACTACCCAGGATCACGCTTTACTGGTTCCTTGAGGAAGAAGGCACTGCATTCGAAGCACTGTACATGCATGTCCGAGACGTGTTACTGTTCTCTAGTATTTTATATTTTTAATTTGTTCTTTCCTTTAGGTGTTCATTTCTATTTGTCTGGCTGGCACTTAATCTCTTTTTACTACATTGTTTTACCTCTTTTTAAAAGCAAGGTTTCTGCTTATGTCATTCTAACCCTTTCTTTAATGATGAGCTTAGATTTTTGGCTTTTTTTTAACTCCAGAGCATCAATTTTAAGTGTGTTTTTCTGCTTTCTTGGTTTTAATCCATTTGCTTGTTGCCTTTGGCTTGTATAGGAGTGGCATTTTTCTGTCAGCTAAGTTCATTTCAAAATAAAATAATTCTAATGCATGAGAACTGTGTTGTTCAGTGAGGGAAACTTCTCAGAGCAAGTTTTTTCTTTCTTCAGAAGTTTTTAAATATTGTGGAATAGAAGTGAAGTTCTACTTTTATATAAAACATGGTTGTTTCAGGAATTATTTGTAAGAATTTTTTTTCTATTAAAACCTTCCTCCTGTGAAATTAAGGCAATAGTTTCATTTTCCTGTAATAATGGGAAAGTTTTAAGAGTATAACCCAGGATTCCTTTTTCACTATGTGCAGTGTATGCAGATTGTTTTTCAAAACTATAGTATATTGCCATTAAATCTAATTGTAGAAATCTATCCCTGTACTTAGGGTGTCCCCCAAACTAGGGCAGTATAACAATATTTTACTTATTTTCCTCTTCCTCTAAACTGTTCAGTGCCTCATACTGAAGTAGAAGTTTCTAAAGCTGCATCCCCTGATTTCTTTCCAAATAGAATATATTGAATTGGCATTTTACATTCTCTTTAGGTTTTGTAGATAATAAGATGCACTTGGAGCTTTTCACATTTTAGATGACTAATGCATGGGGGGAAATTCTAACTCCTGGAGTTGGTTTGCATCTTAGGAAAATATGTGCCTGAAGGGAAGCTGCAGCAGCTTGCCCACATTACGCGACGTTTTTGGAATTCAGTTGCTTATATTTTATTGTTAGAACCTATTGTCTGTCAGAGCAGGCTGCTGCTGCTGCTTGCTGGCTGCATTAACCTGCTTGCAGTTTGGTGTGAGCTGCCATGTGACTAGCCTGTTGGCCTCACCAGCGTGCTTTTGAAATGCTTTTGTAGTTAATACAGGAACGTTTTTGAACTTTTATAATGAAGGTTAAACATTCCCAGACTTGGGATTCTTCGGCTGCTGACACGGAGAAGAGTGTCAGCACTGGCCTGTAACTCAGCAGTTGTGTGTGTGTAACCGTGACAGGCATGCTCAGATAACCTCTTGACAAGTGCATGTTGCAAACTTCTTGTGAGTTGTTAAAGCCTCTTAAAAGAAAGACTGGACAGATTTCAAAGATCTTATTCAACACATGACAAGTTACTTGACTCACTATTAGGGTAGGTCAAATAAAAAATCTGTCTTTTTTCCAAAACATACATTAAAATATGAATTTTACAACAAAGGCAGAATTTCTAGACTTTATTATGTATATGAACTAATTGTGCGATTAAATGCACACACCAGTCTATTTGGGAAGTTTGAAGGCTAGTTATAATGGCTAATGAGCAAGAGTTTCAAATACACCTTCATTTATGGAGTCCTCACTGCTACTGTGCATGTGTATACGTGCACATCCATATTTATGTTTTACCCTTGGAGAGAATAATTTTTCTAATTCAGAGTTACTGTCTTACTAGCAAGGCAGTAATAATTTTTACCATTGGTGAAAATTAGTTTCATAACCACAACTACATTGAAATAAAATTTGGACATGATTTATTGAAGATGTAGAATTTTTCATTATGTATTGAGGTTTTTCTGCGTTATAGCCACTTTCATGTCAAAGCACCCGTGCTGGAAACGAACATTGATCCTTTTTTTTATTATTTCAGACATATTTTATTTTCCTTTAATGGCAGCTAAACAATATTAGGGATCAAAGTTGCAAAAATGGAATTCATTTAAGGAAGAAATATAATTTTTTTCAAAGGTGTAAAGCAGTTAGGCATCCATATTGTTCTGAATTTTTTTAAGCATTTTTGGACTTTGGATTTTTGCGCTGAGGGCCCTAATTGTTTCTTACTGGTTTGTTTCAGTTTCTTTCAGTAGATTTCCTTGAGGTTATAAGACAAATCCATGCTTTGATTTAGTTCCTTTATTTAAATGAAAGAGTCTGTTACTGTTAGGCTTAGAAAAAAGATCAGAGTCAGTTTACTCTCCCTTTAGACATGAAAAGAGGATTTCATCATGATTGAGAATATGTTAATTGTTTTTAAAAGGGTGAAGCTTGCTCAGCAAGTTTGTTGGATACCATTAAATAGGGACATGTGCAAAAGTCAAAACAAGGCAAATTATAGATAGAAATCAGAAAATCGACATGTGAGAGAGTGCTTTATGAGGCAATGCAAAAGCATTCTTTTGCAATTGAAATTGATTTGCACATTTAAAGGGATGTCTCTGAAGTTATACAAATAGTTGGGCATTTGAATTAAAGTTGAGAGTTGTTATACTCACCCAACAGAGCTTGTCACATAATCTGTTAAAAGCATGTTACATACAAGTGATTTATTTTACATACACAGATAAGTTGTGTCATTTACAGATCTGAAGACAAGGGTTTTACAGTCTTACTAAAAAAATGACCACATGTAGTGATAAAATACAGTCGTTAGTTGAGTTATTAACAGTAATGAGATCTTGTCAGTTTTAGGGCTGATGTGTTGGAGTCATTCCAGTGTGTTTAGCACAGGAACTCTGTCTCGTGCATATGGTGCAGGAGTATTGCGGTGTCCTGGCAACACAAGAAAGTTGAGGCTTTGGGGATAGAGTGAGAAGAGATTCTGTTTCTTAAGCAGTTTTCTTTGTCCTTAAAGCAATGGTGTTTAGCCACATAAAATAATGTATTTTACTTAGTTCTTCAGAAGTACAAACTCCATTTATTTATTCTTTTTTTTTCCCCCAAGCATTAAGTTTTTAACAACTGCACAAGAATGAGGGGCTAGTTGGCTAGAAATCACAAATTCTCTGGGCTTTGTCGTTTGAGCATATTTGAGACGCTGTTGTTGAGCCATGCTATGAACTGCAAACTGTGCATGTGTGTAAAAAGGTTAAGACCCTACATAGATGAGTTGGGGGCCATGCTGTTAGCAGACGAGGAGAGCAGTATTATGCAGCAGGTGCACGCCGTCAACTTTGTAGAAGATTCCATCTTCATGGAGTCATCTCTTGGTCCACGTTTACTTGAAGACAGGTAACAGCAGCCAAACTAAGGTGACCTTGCCATTGCCGTTTCCCTTTCTTCCCCTCAGCAAACCACTTGACATCTAGTTTGCAGAGAGTTTGTCAAAACTAGCTGTAGAAGAACTAATGCTTGCAGGAATTCATTAATTTGATCTGTTCCATAACCGAGCAAGATACTCTTAAATAAGATTAGGAGTTTTCAGAGACCAGCTGTGTTTTTGCTGTTTGTGTGCCAAAGCCTGTTCTTCAGCATGTGGTATTACTGATTATCTATATGGCTCTTACTGCTCCTGCAGATGTCTACTAAGGAATATCTTACACTGGGTTTGTGTATTTTGATAGCGAGTAACAACTCCTGCTTTATTAAGCAGCCAGCCTGTGTGCTCTGGCTCTACAGTTCACACTGCATGAACTCTCGTGTGCACCGTGTACGCTTAGGATCTCTGTATGCTCCTTGTACTTAATACTCCTACAGCTTTCACTGAGTAACCCGTGATAATTAATACAGGCTAAAATACACAGGCTAGTGCAGTTCTATCTTAAACAAAAGCAAACAAACAAAAAACCCCTTTACTGTTGTTTAGGAACTTCTCGTTCTCTGAATTATGGCATTTATGATAACTTGTTTTAAAGGGTAGCTCCTGCTTCATGGTAAGCTGTCATACTTGAGACTACTGTTGAGGATGGCCAGCCGTGTTTAACAGAGCATGCTCACAAACTTCTTGCAGTATGTGGGAGAGTTGGGTCATTGGCTGTCTCTACTGTCATGCGAGATGTGGCTTTTTATGTCATACCGTCACTTCATACTGTTGTTACATCTTGTCTTTTTCTGTTGATGCCATTGTCACTGCTTGTTTCACTCACACTTTCTCTTAGCTTTCAGCTTGGTACTGGATGACTGTTTCTATTGCTGTTCTTGTGACTGTACTGGGAAGAAAGGAATTTACAAATGGTCCTTCTTTTATTTCTAGCTTTTGGAAAAATATTACTTGCAACTTGTCAGTAAACTTTTTGGGGGGAAGAAGTATAAGTAGATATTCAACAGGACTGGAAAGTTTTTAACAGAAAAGCAGAAGTATGCAAACTCAACATTGGAAAAAAAACCATGGGATTCTGCTGGACAGAGTTGTTCTCACTATGAGTTACTAATTATTTGCTAGCTATTTTTGTTTTCCTTTTCTGAATGCTTGCTGGTACTTTCAAAGACACGCTGCCCTCCCCACATTCATGACTAATGATCTGCTCCTGCATATCTCTTCAGCTGTGTGAGCTCTCTGACTTTAGCGAGATCTACTAGTGTGATCAGGGCTGCGGATCAAATCCTAGGCTTTTCAGAAAAGTGAAATGACTGTATAAGTACTCATAAGGCTGAATTGTAAGCTGCTTGCCTGTGACAAGTGTAGTGATGAATTTCCAAAAGCAGAGTAGTTTAGCACAAGTTGTCTGATACTCCTGTCATGGAATTAACCTGGTTTTGTATGTGTGTTAAATTTTAGGCATGTGACACAAGCGGACCTCAAGAGCTCTACATTTTGGCTCCGAGCAAGTTTTGGTGCTACTGTCTTTGCGGTTTTGGGTTTTGCTATGTACAAAGCATTATTAAAGCAACGATGATTTGAGAAGAAGCACATCTGGCCCTACCAAATGAAAAAAAAAAAAACTTTTATGTATATTCTGAATGCTTTAAATTCTGCTAGAAATATTTATATATGCAGAGTTACTTTATTAATATTTGTAATTCATGCATAAGATTATTTTAAATTATAGCTCTAACTACAGTATTGCATAATGCGTGGAAAAAAGAATTGCATCTTAATAGCCAGCTAAAATGGCTTAACTTGTGAGGCCAAAAGGGAATTTGTTGTAAATAACCTGTACATATTAAAGCAGTAAGACATTGCTTCCCAAAAAGCTACTGAAAATACTGTTCTTAGATGTTTCACCATGGTGACATACTAGTGTATAGTTGAAATTCATTTTCAATTGAGTAGGTTCAACTCAAGGATCATACTTCCTGAAGGATTGCTTATTTATTTCACATTCATCTGAAGGAACTTCATCTTTTTGGACTATAAGCTATACCAGGCAAAATTTGTGATTTTCTTTCTTATCTATTCTTTTTAACTGATGAACAAATTTCCCCACTAACTGTGTATTTGAAGAAAAAGTCGCTGTTGCTGTCCTGGCCTGTGATTCTGTACATTACATGACCAGTGACGTATTTAGCAGTCTGATATTTCTTTTAAAAGGAAAAACGTAGACTTCAAAAACTGCCAGATCGACTTCATATGCTGTGTGTAATTTGTGTTTTTCATTTTCCACTATGTTGTATTTTATAACCCTTACGAATCAGGTGAGCAAATTTGTATATTATAAATGTTTATAATTCAAAAATTGTTGCTGTTTAATTTCTCAGATCTGTCAGTCATACCTGTTGAAAGCTGTGGATAAGATAAAACTGCAAAAGTACACAGTGCCTCTTCTACTGTAGTATACTAGCTGCATGGATCACAGTGCATTCTGTAACTGGATAGATTACCTATAGACACAGCTTTTTTTAATGATAAGTAAATCAAACATTACTCCCTCATGACAAACCTATTTTTCCATTGCTGGCCTTTTCAAGTATTTCAATAAAATAACTGTGTACTGTGCTTGTGTTTATCTTTTTTTCCCGCCCCCCCCCGCCCTGAAAGGTGCTCCTTACAGAGCCTTGTCCTTTGTCTGGCAGAATACTGTCAGTGCCTTCAGTTGGAGCTTAAACGTCTTGGCTATGCAGTTTGATTTGTCTTTGGCTGTGCTGCCTCCAGTAGAGGTTTATTTCTGATTTTTATCAGAAGACTTCTGTGATCTTTTAAAGCAGATTTACAGTTACGGTTCCCACTCACCTTCCGTAAATACCCTCCCATAGAAGTCTCTTAAGTATTATCTTAATGACACAGCGCATCCTCTCTGCCATATAACTGCCCTTCCCACCAGCAGCTGCTGTTGTATTTATATATTTGTTTGTTTATTTTATTTGTCTCCGTATTGAGCCTGTCGCTGTATTTTCCTGTGTGGGAGCCCCATGCAGAGGCTGCTGTGAGGGAGTGGCCCTCACGCTGGGGTTGTGGCAGTGGCGTGGCTCCAGGTGCCCGAAGGAACCGCCGGCCCTGAGGGGCTGGTCTGATCCAGTTCCCCCCCATCAGCCACCCCTCGGGTGCTTTTTGGGCTCAGATAACAGAATTTTTGTTTCTGTAACGGGCTGCGGTTAGGGTTGTAGGATTGCCACCACCTTAGGAAAAATGTGTTCGGTGGGGTGAATATTGTCATGTTAATTAAGCACGAGAA
>NW_010105684.1:0-272 GCF_000699245.1 Pterocles gutturalis | reverse complement strand
TCCCACCCCCGGGGGGAAAGGATGCTCTTCGCAGGGAATGTGGATTTTCTGCGAATTGCCAAATAAATCCGTTAATTAGTTGATGAGCTCAAATTAATTAGAGACGAGTCCTCTAAGGGCGGCTGCTCCGCGCCGGGTCGTTAGGGGACGGAAATAATCGCCGGGATGTTCCCCCGCCAGCTGGGGCGGCTCCAGGTTCCGAATCCAAACCGCGGCTAAAGGATGCGACCGAGGGGTTTGGACCGAGGGGTGACATCCTGGGGACACCGCGG